>NW_010168254.1:1911-6241 GCF_000695765.1 Mesitornis unicolor | reverse complement strand
TCGGGCGCTCTGCCTGACGTCACAGGGGGCGTGGCCCAAGCCAGCGGAACTGTGCTGCGACGGGGCGAGGGACTGGTGGTGGACGGGTTTTCGTGAGGGTTCCTCTGCCTGGAGAGGTGGCTGTTAGCGGTGATGGGTGTAGATCCACCTTCCTTGTGCCTCCGGCGGGGGTTGTGCCTTGCCGGTCGGTGAAATGGTTGAGTGAGGGGGGATGGCGGTCCCCGAGGGCACTTCCCGGCCGAGTCCTTGTCCAGCACCGGTAGAACTGCCTTTTGGTGGTCAGGAGCTAGTTCCCCGGTGGGAACAGTGGCCGGTTTCCTTCAGGAGCGGCGGCTGGACAGGGATGTGCTTCCTGCCATCACCACCTTCAGATACAACGGGCTACCAGCAAGTGGGGTGTTGGACTTGCTGCCACAAAGAACCTGAACCCGGCTACACATTGTGAGTCGTCAGCAGCCTACCGTTACCTTTGCCAGCTCCAAGGCTTCAAGGAAGCAGCCTAGAAAGCAGGACAAGTTTAATTACTGCCTAAACAGATGCAGAATGTTGATTGGGTACACGTTTGTGTTACCTGCAGCGGTGGAAGGGAAAACTGAGGCACCCTTAGTACTGCTACGCAGCCTTCATAAAGTCAAAGGGAAAGCCTTACTGGAAAAGGGGCAGGCAGTTTCTGAGCGGCTGGATGAAGGACAACCACGAGCACCCATCGTAGTGCTGTTTTATCTTTGGAAAGCACCTAAGTGCTAAATCACTGTTTGCTCATATAGGGTATGTATTTTATGGAGGGAGTGGGGATAAGATGGTAGGGCATTCATGCATGTATGTAGTTGCATTTTTTGCTGCAATCTGCCAAATGAGGGAAAGCAGCTGCTGTATGAGGACACAGGATGCTGCTTCTTAACAACAGCAATTATTTCCTTAGGATCAGTGACAAAATAGCAACCTATGGAACGTACAAGCTAGACAATCAAATGGCAGGGAGAAAAAGAGACTCTCCCAGGCTACGTCAGCAGTCAAGTGATAAATATATCTGAAGTTAGATACTGGTATTGTTACCGATATATCGGCTCTATAACTATCTAAGACCAATTTGTAGGAGTTAGAAAGCAAGACATTCTTTAATTCAGCGCTGGGAGCATACATGTGTCATTTCCTAATTGTATGCCCGAAATATTAGCCATTGTCAGTAGCTTATATGTGCCTTACACATACATATTCATGACAAAGTTTACATATGTATTACATTTCCAGTAAAAAGTTTACATGTACACTACATTTCCTGTAACTAATTAACATATCTACATAGTAATTGTGCACACTCGATTAGCATGCGGAATGGTCTTCCAGTGGTCTGAGAAATACTCACTTCAGCTGTGTCTTCATGAAGTCTTCTTATCTTTCAGGTTCCTGTGCTTTTGTTTTCACAAAGCCTGACTCCACAAGTTGGTCTGAGTAGGGCGATTCATTAACTTCTTATCTGTGCCTCTGTCTCGCAAGGCACAGCAAAGTGAGCCTCAGACAGACTAAAATCCTGTTATCCATATGCAGCTTCTTCCTGGCTAAAGTTAGTCAATTTACATGTATAAGAGTATAAGAATATTTCTTATATTATCCCGTCTATCAGGTTACACTAGAGTAACCAGTGTTTCTGCTGGGGATGATTACCCCTGTGTCTTTCAGGCCACATCATTTAATAGCCTGCAAAGATGGATGTAAATTCCCTGCTTGCGGGCACTCCATCTTGCAGTGCCCCTTTTCCTTACAGATCACACACTGATCTTCTGCAAGGCAGCGTTTTCTTCCTACTCATTTCCTTTCTTTATGTGCAGCAAGTAATCTCCCTGCTCTCATCCATTTTATCTGAGCCTATCACATCTTTTCCTTTCCTCTGTTAGTTACAATAGTTTCCAATACCTTTGCCACCTTTTTCGGATCCTCACTGTATGTTCCAGCCACCTCTTTCCACTCTTTCAAATCCATCCCCGAGAAAGGAATTTTAACCCACACCGGCTTTCTGACCATTCCTCCAGCCTCCCTCAAGGGTGCTTGTAGTACAGCTCCTTGCTATCGGGCTAACAGTCTTTCCTTTCAGGTTCCTATTTACCATTATTACCACAAACTCTTCTTTCAACTTCCCTATTCTCCACATCTCGGTACCACCAAAAAACCCCCTGTCCTCCTTTATCAGCTTCTTAAATTACTTACGCCTTTTACCAACACTACGTGCAGAACAAAAACATTTAGGCATTTTAGGGTTAATTCCACATTCTTTTCAACTAGCCTAACTCAGTAACTCCAAAGGAGGGCCTGTGCACACACACATACACGCACACACCCCCCCCACGCAATCACACGCTGCTGGCTGAAGCAGCAAGCACAACCAACGATAAGGAGGCAAGGGGCGTGCAGAGACCAACTCTGCAAGTGCCTCAGTTAAATTGCTCACAATTGCTGCAGCTAAAAATCCTTTCTCCTGGATTTCATACTCATTTTTGACCATCCTCTTTATGGTGGTCATATACCCAATTATGCCATAAGTATCAATAACCAACATTTTTCTGTGCAGTTAGTTTCCCATGAAGTCGGGCATATATCAGCATATGTAACTTCATTCCATTTCCCAAGTTGACAACAGAACAACGTTAGTTACAGCAAGGTATCTTAGTTTAAAATACCTTTTGTTAGCCATTTCTCCCCGCCATCCAGCTTATACAACTTCTACCATTGATTACAATATTTTATCGAAGTTTTCTTATCCACATTTCCCCCTGAGGGTCCTCCGATCTCCTTCCAATGTGCCAGAATGCAACCCAGTGGACTTTTTTTTTTTTTTTAAGTAATCCCTCCACTCTGGCTTCCCCCATTCTAGTTCAATTTATTCCTTAAATGCAATTGAATTACCTGAGGGACTGTCAGTTTAGTACAGTTTCTACCACAATACCACACTGGTAGAAAAAGGTTATCTATCTGGCCCTTATTCCTGCACCACCAGCAGGTAAAAGCAAAAGTATACTGTAAGTGTATATTGTCAGGCCAGACCTTACATCCACATACAATACAGCGTGCCGTTACAAACAAATGACACCTCTTATAGTTCGGATCAATATTCTCAAAATACCAATCCCAATACTCCAAATACCATCCATCCAAATCGGTGGCTTACCCTGGCGCTTACCCTTGCACTTTTACCCTTGCCTCCCCCTCTAGTGCGGATTTAGTACCAAATCTGCACTATTTGAGAGGCCTACCACCAAACCAGACATGTAGGTACTAGTAACCCCGTGTAAGCCCTGCGTGAGACGTCTCAACACGACTTATGAGTCTTTTACCCTTGGCTAGCCTTATCCAAAGAAGTTTGTAAAGAACACCTTTTCCAAAAGATGGTCCTTGTCTGCTCCTGCAGCAATTCAGGTGAGGCGAGGAGTCCCTCCTGGAAGATCCTGGGGGTGCCCTAGGGAGTCCACTTCCCACTGGATCACGCAGTCGAGCAGAGAGGGTCCCACCTGGGGTGCCAGATTCATTGCATGAAAAACTGGAAAATAAGTTCACTCTCTAAGACTCCTCTTTGAGTTTTAGAAAGCAGGTATTCTTTATTACGCATGGGGAGTCCCCAGAATCATTCCTTGGGAGGACTCTGATTTTTTTGTTACAAAGTGATTGTTTATATGCTACCTATTCATACATATTCACGAGATATCTGAGAACTCATTAATATGAAGCAGGGATTCCTCCAAAAATCATTAGCATACAACTCCACCTATCTGGGCATGCACCCTACAACCCGCTGGTGCTCTTCAGGGGGGTCGTGGGGAGGAAGGCTCATGGTCTTCATCGCTGTAAACTTTTCACCTTTCTCGCAGAAGCAGATGTATTTTGTCACTTATTCTGCTAATTGGGGCTAATTATCAGCACTATTTCTCTAAACATCTTTGCAACTTTGGCTACACAAACACAGGATACCTGGACATTCCTAGATAGGGTCAGTAGGACAGACAAAGGGGTTTCTGTTCAATGGGGGGATACCATTTATCTTCACAGAATGTGCTCTGGGCTCCTGCTTATCTGTGGGATTGCTGAGTCTGTGACTGAGTTTCACCAAGGTCCTACAAGCAGCAGTTTTAACCCCTTTCTCAATGTCATGTAGGTTTATTAACACAAGAGACTGTTCTCCTTGTCATGTGGTTTTATTAACACAGGGGGGCTTTTCCCCGTATCTTGGGGGTTTATTAAACGGGAGAGTTTTCCCTCTGTCTCACAGGGTTATTAACACAGGGGGCTGTTCCCCCTATCTTGTAGGCTTATTGAGGCTGGGGGCCGGTCCCTCTCACCG
>NW_010168254.1:0-452 GCF_000695765.1 Mesitornis unicolor | reverse complement strand
TTGGTGCTTACAAGGTGGTGCAGAAGCCTGAACTTGGTGACCTGGAAATGGTAGAGGCAGGGCAGGCGAGCAGCCCGGGTAGTGGAGTGGGAGATGGGAGTCATGGCAGGCTGGCTGTGGTTTTGGGCATTATCTCGGCACGTGTCTTGGGTGTTGGGTTTTGCGGGTGCTGCACGCAGCCTCGGAGGGGTGCGGTCACATCCTGGCAAGCAGTCCCAGAAAAGGTGAGGTGGTTGTTGAGCAGTTTGGTGTCTAAGAGTCGAGTGTTGTACGGCAGCTTGGTGAAGCGTTGATGCCTTGTTTTGTGGGAGCTGCGCAGGGCCGCCTTTGGAGCTGGATGAGCGTTTGAGGTGAATTCCCGCTCTGGAATGAGCAGGTGAGCGGAAGGCTGTGTTTCTTCTGGGGAGCGGTGGACGGAGTTGTTGTTGTCCAACGCGATGCTTAAAGCTGGC
>NW_010168253.1:87001-124381 GCF_000695765.1 Mesitornis unicolor | reverse complement strand
CCCTCCCCCCACCCCTTCCCCCCAAAATCTGTTCGCTGAGATGAGAAACAGTCTTTCTGGGCCCTGACAGCAATTGGTTTTGTTCTGGGGTCAGCCACATTTCCTCTTTGCCTGGCAGAGGATGGGCTTGCAGAAGCATGTGCTGGGAGCAAAAACGCCCAAAGGGAGTTTTGGCTCAGATCTCTGATGTATTTGTGCCAAGAGCTTCATTTGGAGGGCAGGAGTCAGAGAAATGCACTAGGCAGAGCTGCCTCTGCAGGATGGGAGCAGGGTTTGGATGGGCAGGTGGTTGGTGGAGATAAACTGAGAAGTTTCTCTCTGACTGCTCCAGTAGGACTCACCTGAGGTGCTGCATTCAGAAGAAAGGGATTTCTTCAGGCTATGCACTGGCCATTTATGTCAGGTTGTGGAGCTGTACAAGCCTAAAGGTTTGTTATCTGGAGAAAGAGAAAAACTTGTGTTAGGAAGGAAGGAGGCATAAAGGACACTTGCTAAAAGCAATCAGTAACAGCTGCAAGGTGCCAGACTGTGAGAAGTTGGTATAACAACTAAATACATGGGAAATGGATAATAGCTTCTCTTCTAGCACTTTAAAAATGATAACTACTGGTTAATTTTATGACATAAAAAGGTCAAAGAGATCTCATTTTATCACTTGCTTAGTGCCGCCATCTGATCAAACAGCCAGTTTTTTACAGAGGAAAGGGCTTCATTCTCTTTTTACAGAAGTTCGAATAAATTCAGAAGAAAAGAAAAATATTTGTTCTCACTTGTCATCACTCAGGACTTAGAAGAGTCTGAATAGCTACTGACCTCCTCACCCTCACAAATTTATAAACAGAAAGCTTTTTGTATTGAGAGGAAGAAGACTTTCCGGAAAGAATAGAGAAGAAAAGATTGGTTTTACCTTTGTGATTAATGTGATCACTCTCTCACGAAAATATTTTTGCTTTAAAATATGTGGGAATGGCAAGGCTACAGAGAGAGGTTAGAGACAGCTGAAGAGCAAAAGGGTAAGACAAAGATCTAGAAATCCCGTTTTGTCATAATCTGCAGTTCACAGGTCCTTCCCATCATGTACCTAATGATACTCCAGCAGAAAGCAAATCATAGTTTCTTTTTAAATAAGATAACCTTGCCATGAACTTTGTAGAACGGGAACAGGAAGAAAAGGAGGAAGAATAAAAGTGTAGTTATGTGAGCAGAAGTTATCCTCAGAACTGTGTGTTTACCACCTAACAGCTCATACCAAAGTAGCAAAGTAGCTGAGCCTCTGCAGGTGCTGGGAACTCAGCTGCATCTCCCACAGAATACGTGGGAAGAACCTCATGTGATTTTTGAATGTACAAGGACATATCCTTGGGGAAACAATGGCCTTAATTATGAAGATTTGAGGGAGTGAGAAAAAATCATTAGTCATAAAGGAATCCTGGTGAGCGACCCAGTCACTCAGGAATTTAAGGTCATTCTTGTTCCCAGTAAGAACGCAAATGAATTTCAAAAACATGTAAGAGGAATGAAGTGTTGCAAGAACGGGATGTGAAGGAGGGAGTAAACAAAGGGAATTAATATTTTGATTTTTTGAAGTAAATTAAATCCCCCATTAAACTAGAAATCTAGCACCTGAATGGTATGACAAAGCAATGCGTCTGGCTTTCAAAGGCAATTCTCCATCATCTTTTGGTTAGTCCCATAGAAAGACGCAAACCAGCCTGTCTGTGCAAAACACTTCCCAAACTAAAGTACAACCTGGCCGCAGGACCTGCTTGTCACGTTGTGACTGCAGGATAATATAGCTTACAAGACACGATGCTGTGCCTGCTCCCATGTACACATTTTGTTTAGGTCTTCATTCGTCTGTTTGTTTGGGCCACTCAAATTGCTTGGCATGTGTATTTTGGACTTTTGGAACAGGTTGATTCTTTGTTGAAAGATGAATGATGGAGATACAGTTTGAGGACTTTCATTCTTAGTTCACCTTAATCAGAGCTGGCCAAACCCAGGAAAGTGTGCTCCAGAGAAACATGTCATTATTTTGACATTTGGGTTTGTTCCAGTTTGAAATTATATCCAATTTGTCACGATTTCTAGAAGAAATTTCTCTAAGAAGAAAAAAATTGCACAGCAAATACCAACACCATGGTATTTTTTCGGTGGAAAATACCTCCTCAAGAGGTAGGCATGCAAAGCTATTTGCCAAAGAAATGTGGAGGTGGTGATGCTCCAGGCTTGGTGTAGTCTGAGGAGGTCTTCCATGGATCCAAAATTCATTTCAGCTTGACTTTTGGCTCTGAAGGGTTTGGGGGCTCTCAGGTTGCTGCTTCCGTGACAGAAAATCTGGAAGTGGTGGTGGAGCAGTCCTGCACTGGAGTACCCTGTGCTGCAAAGTGTTGGCTTTTACCATGCTGTTACTGGCTCACAGAGCAAGTTACTGACAGAAACTTGAATCTAGTTAAACTAAAGTCCCAAAGGAAAACAGCTCCAAAAGGAGTTATGGGTTTTACGGATCAGGATTTTTTAATTACATTTTTACTAGCCAGTAATTGTAATCGCTCTCTCTGTATGCTTACACAGAGAAAGCCTCTTCAACTCTAAAAAGAGATAGCAAAGAGACGTGCTGGTTCTCCCTTCAGAGCCAAGCCAAAATCACATCTCTTAGTAGTTCCCTACAGTTGTGGCATGAAGGTAGTTTACTCATCCCATGCTGATCCTATCTGCTCTGTATAAAAGATCTCCAGATCTGAAACGCATCTCTCCATATGAGCACACAGCTTCCTTTCCCTGAGCCTGACTGTCCATAGGCAGCCCCGAGCACTGGGTCGTATGGACGGGTGCATAGCAGAGAGCAGGCTCTCACACACTTCCCAAGACAAATAAAACAAAATTAAAATGAAGGGAACTGAGGTAAAGTTGTGGCAGGGCCAAGGAGCTCCATGAGTTTGGATGATAGTCAATATTTTATTTTTTTTGGCAATGATCCAAACTAGGTTCTGCAATCAGAAGACGGTCAGAAGAGCTCAACAATGCTCTTTGCCTTGTTGGGATCATTTGTCAGCCTACCACTGTCTTGGTAGGACAGAGTTAGATCAGTGTAGTGTGCTTTTGAAAATCATAATAATAATAAAAGCATTGCTCTTTCTAGAATGTCCATGTCTAGACATTTATGGAATATGCAGCTTTTGTTTGGGTTAGTATGTTTTGCTAAATGCTGGTGTGTTAATTCAGGAATGGGCAGGCTTTTTCTGGAAGTGATTTTTTTAACCTGACTTGGTAAGAAAATGTAACTTACGAGGTTGTAATTGTGTATGTGCTGTAATATTTGAATCCATATATAATTTAAGTCAAACTTATGTAAGGTAGCCTTAAAGTCTGGATTTTTTTCTTTAGGATTGGGAGGTTTGCAGGAAGAAGGGTTCTATCGGTGTCCAAAGTCAAGAACAGATCAATGTGAATTCAAGCATCTGTTGGGGAGCAAGAGGAAGGGAAGGAGGAAGAAAGAATGAAGGAGAAAGTGATTATCAGCACCCTGCTTGGCATAAGGCTACAACTGGAACTTGTGCTTCATTAGACATTAATGAATCCAAACCTTGGTCATGCTTAAATGGCTTTGAATTTCTTGGAAAGACATGAGGGAAAAGGTGGGATTGTTATAAATATATTTTATGTTACTTTAGGTAATGGATAAAGTGAAGTTGTAATGGGGCTTTCTGGTCACACTTTAGATATACCACAATATACAGTATGACGGTCCTCTTAAACTACATTTACATGTATTTTTTGGTAATATGTAAACATTCATTGCCTACATTTATGGAAAATTATACTGAGGTGAATCAAAGCTGATGGATTATCCACTCCGTTTACCAACATAGTGAGTGTTGATGCATGTCAGTTATACAGGATGCGTAGTAAAGAGAAAAGACCATGCAGCAACTGTTACTCTGTCCATTAGGTGATTGAGTAATGAGATTTCAAAAGCTTTTTGAAGGCCTGGTGTTAGCCTGGAAGATCTCCTATCCACTCTTTGTCTGCTGGAGATAGCACATTCCTTTTAATTTACAAAATGATTTAATGCGCTGGGGCTTTGAAAGAGATGGACTAGACATCAGTAATGCCAGAGAGAACTGCAAACTGAAGATAGCAAGAACCATTGAAAACATTTCTGTTACTCAGCTTGCCAAGCAATTTTTTTTTCTTATTAGTCAAATATACCATGACAAAAAATTCTATAAATTTGCAATTTTGAGCAGCCACATATAGAAAAGCACTCAAAGTTTTCCAAATGCGAAAAGAACAAGGGTGTATTGTCATGATTTTATTTCACTTGCTAGTGATGATTACACCAGGTAATGGGAATAATGTGGTGTTTCTACATCTGTTGCCAGTAGATCAGGACATGCAGAAGGCACTTAACTGTCTCTACTTTGACAGATGAGCTCTGGCACCTTTCTGCAGTGTTTTAGGAGATTAGAGCCCACAGCCCTGCCCTGCCCGCCCCTCCATGACTGGTAGATGACTGTAAGGAAAATACTGCTGAGTGATACCTGCCCATTAAGCCCAAATAGGAGCGCAAAGATCCACATGGACTTGTGCAAAACATTTGACACTGCCTCAAATGACATCCTTGCCTCTAAATTGGAGAGACATGGGTTTGACAGATGGACCACTCTGTGAATAAGGAATGGACTGGATGCACTCAGAAGAGTTGCAGTTAACAGCTCAATGTCCAAGTGGATACCAGTGATGAGCGGTGTTCCTCAGGGGTCAGTATTGGAACCGGTGCTGTTTAAAACATTTGTTGGTGACATGGACAGTGGGATTAAGTGCACCCATGGCAAGTTTGCCAATGAGACCAAGCTGTGTGGTGCGGTTGACATGCTGGAGCAACAAAATGCTGTCCAGAGGGACCTTGATAGGCTTGAGAGGTGGGCCCATGTGAACTGCATAAAGTTCATCAAGGCCAAGTGCAAAGTCCTGCACCTGGGTCAGGGCAATCCCAAGCATAAATAAAGGCTCAGCAGATAATGGGTTTAGAGCAGTCCTGCAGAGAAGGACTTTGGGGTACTGGTGAATGAGAAGCTCAACGTGAGCCAGCAATGTGTATGTGCAGCCCAGAAATCCAACCTTATCCTGAGCTGCATCAAAAGAAGTGTGGCCAGCAGATTGAAGAAGGTGATTCTCCTGCTCTACTCTGCTCTTGTGAGACCCCATCTGTAGTATTGCATACAGCTCTGAAGCCCCCGACATAAGAAGGACATGGAGCTGTTGGAGAGAGTCCAAAGGAGGGCCACAAAGAGGGCTGGAGCACCTCTCTTGTGAGGCCAGGCTGAGAGAGTCAGGGTTGTTCAGCCTGGAGAAAAGAAGGCCCCAGGGAGACTTTACAGCAGCCTTACAATGCTTAAAGGGGCCTGCAGGAAAGTTGGAGAGGGACTTTTTACAAGGGCAGGTAATTGAATGAGGGGGATTGGTTTTAAACTAGAAGAGGGTGGATTTAGACTAGATATTAGGAAGAAATTCTTTACTGTGAGAGTGGTGAGACACTGGCACAGGTTGCCCAGGGAAGTTGTGGTTGCCCCCTCCCTGGAGGTGTTCAAGGCCAGGTTGGATGGGGCTTTGGGCAACCTGGTCTGGTAGGAGGTGTCCCCGCCCATGGCACAGGGATTGGACTCAATGATTTTTAAGGTTCCTTCCAACCCAAACCGTTGTATGATTCTATGATTCTGTCTCCGGCCCATCCACACCCACACCTACCAGTTTGAAAGAGGCAGTACCTAGCTGTGTCCTGCTCTGAACTAGCACTTTAAAGATGATGGACAAATGTTAAGCTTTATGCTGTCTGTGCTCATTAACTCAGCAGGCAAGGGAGTTTCACAAAATTTGTTGGCATTTATGGCAGGATTCAGCTGCCGAGACATTTATGTCATTGCCTAAAGCAGTCACGCTGCTCTAGAGACTTCCGTGTGGGACTGGAGCTAAGATGCAAAATATATTGAAGACCTGCGCTTCTGTGGTGCAGCAGATGGAGGATGCACATGGGCATCTAGAATAGTTCTGAGTGCTTGTCTGAGCAATTGACTTGTCTCTATTATCTAGTAAAGCCTCTAGTAAAGTGTCAGCCAAGTATTACTGGGATGGACAGATAGACATCCAAATGCTACAGAATAGGCTTAATTTCCTCAGTAAACTGAGCTAAAAATGGCATTGAGTAGGCACTGAAAGTGAACATTTCAGCTACTCAAATGTATCATTGCTTGGTAATTACTTAGTGAAGAAAAGTAACTGGCTCTACAAGTCACTGTGTGCTCCTCCAGAAATGTAGTCAATTTGCAATGACATACTTGAAAAGGATCTCTCTGTCTGTCTACATTTTTTCCACACTCCAACTTAACAACTTTTTTCTTTCAGACTTCTGACAAAATGCAGGTATGTCAATAGTGTCTCCAATATGGATATTTCTCCAGACAACTAGATGGGAAACATGAATGTTCAGGGTGAAATTAAACCCAGATAACAGCTTTTCATCTTAAGCTTAATAGGACAGAGTTATCTAACAGTAAAGTCTCTTTATTTCCGGATTCATGAGTCAATCTTCCCATAGGCACATATGTATAATTTGAGAATTTTAGTATGCAATAACTGTTCTTTTGAATTGTCCCCAAAAGCTTGCTCTATTTGAATGATAGTGATCTGGAAAAAAGGAGTATAGGATAAAAAATGATATGAAAATGTGGCACGAATGCCACAATATAAAGTCAGTATTTCACATAAGACTATGGAGAAATTTTAGCCTCTGCCTGTTTCAGTATCTCTCTTTCTCTTGGTCGTAGCCTCCAGTGCAGGTGGAGACACCCCTGTTCCAGCACCATGAGCTCAACTGCAGACGTGGCAGACGATTGCTTTTGCTTACTGTGTATATGCTAGTAGCTTAGCTGGGTCGATTTCTTCATCTCACAGAATTATGAAAGGTACTTGTTAGTGCCTTGTTCCAATAGGACAAGACTATTAAAATGCAGAAGTGATTTCTCTGGGGCTATATATGTATATATGGCTGGCTAGGACAGAGATAGGATTTATTAGTATAGAGTGCACAATAAGTAGCAATCCATACTTCAGTCTTGGCAGAGTTTAACTCTGCAGAACAGTCTGAAGAGACAGTTGATGCCAAATAGCAGCATAGGATTTAGTGCAGTGCAGATGTATCTGGAATATTGTAATAAAAAGAGGGGTTGTGGAAAATATTTGGCAGTTTCTGGAGAATGCAGCAAATATCACATACCATCTGTAACAGTATAGCTGAGCATGTAAAATGTACTGAAAATACGTTACATCCATATCCTATAAGAAGTTTTTATACTGTAAAAATGTGCCTATTTTCTTGGTTTCTGATTAGGCCAGACTTTTTTGGTTTGGAAATAAAATCACATTTGTGCTAAGTTCGACTTATTTCATATTCTTGAGATAAGATATAAAAGTTTCTAAACTCTCGGTGACAGGTTGTATAGTCTGCAGTTAAAACTGTTCTTCCTAGGACAGAAGAAAACTGAATTCTGGACTCTGAATCCCAACGTTTCTGCTGTTTTCAACTGTGGCAGCAGAAAAAGTCTTTTTATTCCAATTAACCAGTTTTCAGATTAGGTAGCGTTTCAAGGACTTCCACTATCATGATGAAATCACTTCCTGAGCTCAGTCATTAAGCTGATACAGCACACAAAACATGCAAGTGAGAGCTAAAACTTAGCTTGTCCTTTAATGCTGCACTTAAAAGAGCTTCTGTATTAAAGAGTAACTGTATACTGCTCCCCATTAAGCTCCTTGGGTCCCTTAGTGGTGTGGACAGACTGTGAAGAGATCCACATCCGAGAGGGAGAATGTGCTTTTCCCTGAGCCATTAGGGATGGAAGAAGACTCTGGTGGTCGCCATTGCCTTCATTCAAACTTGAAATACTGTTGGTTTCCTCACCCTTTTCAAGGGTGTAAGCAACAGTAGAGTACGTAACTTTATAAAATCTCAAATAAATGTGCAAATAGAAACTTGAGCATAGGAAATCTCTTATTTACCAAATTCTGTTACACCCAGTTGCAGTCGTCTGAATAAAGCCAATCCTTTCCATACCAGACCATTTCTGAATGCTAACAACAGAGTTCCTGTGAAAAAAATAGTGGTATCATGTGTCCCCTTCTCCTTTGACATACTGCAGCCCTAAATGTGTTGCTCTCACTCTTGCATCACTGCATATACATGAACAGGAAGACTACAGGATCTCTAAACCTTTCCACATCTGCTGTGGGAATCATCGAGGCATTGGCAAAATACTGACATCTGAAGGAACAGAGACTGGTGATGCATCTACTCCAGAAAGGCACTGAAAAGTAGCAGATCACTGCCAAAATGAGGTACTGTATAGTGTGTTCTGAATGTACTACAAAGCTTGGAAGTAGACTTGAATTTCTGTAGTATGATATGAAGGTAATTATGGCATGGGGGTAATACATTGGATCTTTCACTGTGTTCACACTCATTGCAAAATTGTTGTGTCAAAAGGACTCTTGGGCAGTATCTGCTCAGTAGGAAGTAGAGAGGTGCTGCTGCTGTAACCAGTGTGGGGCAGATGTGGTGATCTTTTAGTAAAATTGGACCTCGGTCTGACACCAGTCTTTCTCTTGATTTTGTGTCCTTTGCAGTTTCTGATGTCAAACCATTTCCAATGTCCACATGGTGCTGAATTCCCGCACATGTGAAACTTGCCAAGAACTGAAAGACTGTTAAAGTGGTACTTCATGGTTAAGAACCTAAATTTGATTTTCTTTCTGGCTCACCAGCAATGCATGTAGTAAAATGTCTGGAACAACAATGCCAAACTACTCACTCCATTCAGTTTTGGTTTAAGGGTGATTTTCCTTCTACCGCCACAAAAGAGTTGTATGGTATAGACATTCCAACTAAACTAAACTAGTTTCATATTTGAAGTATAGTCTCTTACAGTATTTACAGAAGGTTATGTTGCATGATGGACTGTGTTCTGGTTTATGTCATGGGTTTATAGCTGTATAACAGCCAATGGAGGGCATATTACAAATAGTTGGAAATTAATTCTCTAAAACAAATCACTCATTAAAGCAGAGGACTGAATTAGTTAATATAATAGTAAGTTGGCAGTATAGGTGAGTGATTTCTTTATGGAAACCTAGGAAATTGCTAATCTTTGGCCAGCTGTCAGTACTTTCACTTGTTAAATTTCAGTGTGTAGAGTTGGCTTTGCTTTTCAGAGTGTTCTGTCTCAAAATATTTTCTCTTGGAAGCCTTGTAATAAATACAGTGGGGAATTTAGCATATTTTTAAACTTCTGAGCTTTAGATGAGATATTATTGATACTAATATTCCTGAAATACTTTGTCAGGGTAGCGATGTCTAATCTAGCAATGAAAGAAACTTTCATTACTCTTACTGGTTAAAATTAAGGAATAGCCACATTTCTTGGACATGTTCCATTTGCTCATGTTATCTTATGGCAAGGCATTACTACAGACGGTTTTAAAACAAAATCTCTGTGATGACGTGTCATCTAAGAGCCCCTCTGGAACTCCAGGAACATTGAGACAGATGCTGTTTCTGATTATAAAAGAAAGAAGCATTACAATATGCAAAAATGGAATGCAATATATAATGGGTGGAAAAGGGAAAGCAGAATATGCGTTTTTATGTATCAGCCAATGTAAAGATGTCTCCCAGACAGGGCAGAAGTGGGATGAGTAGGAATCAAGGAAGAAGGATTTGTATTTGATGCCATAGGACCAGTGAGTGCTGAACTGGCAGAACCCAGGGACATGGCATTCAAAGTTGGAATGAATTGAAAGATGAGGATGAAATTTTCAAGAAAGCTAAAACTCACAGCTGGGACTTTCCTACCTGTGCCAGCATAGAAAGAAGGTTGAGCTCTTCTGGAGGAATAAGATACTATAGAGGAAAAAACCAGCTCAGTATGCTTACTACGTAGTACAAGAGCTGATCCAGAATTAAAGAATGCCATTTCACAGTCTTGGTGACTTAGGATAATGAAGGCAATCAGGAGTACCATACTGGTGAAAACACAATATTAACTGAGTGCCACAAAATCTGCTTTGAAAAGGTCTATATCGAAAGTTGTGTTCCTTCAGACCTTGGGAGAAAAAAAAACCCTTGAGAGAAACATCAGCTAAATACTTCAAGTAACATAAATGTAAATGAGGTTTGGTATGCCAGTTTATGTACTGAGTATAAAGTAGGCTTTTATGATCCTGTTGTATCTATGCTTTTGTTCATTATCCCCCTGCAATATTTTTCTGAAATGTCACCATAAACACAACCATAACAACTCTTCTGGCTGTAGGAGGCTATTTGGGATGTTTGACTCGGGTGTATCTATAGTTACTCAGAATAAGCTACTTAATAGTCAGATCTTTCTGAGAACACAAAATTGCATAAGAATTGTATTAATGGCATAGAAACATGAAGATGGCATTTCTGTGTAACAGAAGCTGAATTGAAATGTCTTCCCCCACTCTGTGCACTATAGCTCTTCAGACAGACACTTCTGCTGTTCTGGACTCACTAGTAATTAAATAATGGTAAATTAAACAGTGCCAGAGAACATTCCTTGGCAGTGAGGTTTGGTCTTTTATGCTATTACACGTTTAAAGCAGTCCCCATCACGGCTGTGATCCAGCTCAACCAGCATTTCCCCCATAGATTCTCAGGTACCTTTGGCAGGAATGTTCCCAACAGGACTACCCTGCTTTGAGGGCTCTCACTCCTCAGCTGTGTGGGTGCAGCGCTTCCAGTTGCATTGCCGGAGGATGGTCCCAGGGACATGTCGCTATTACTGCAGATGCATTCTGACTGGAGTAATCTAATCAGTTCTAGTTCCCAGCTCAATTTTTTTGGTGCACTGGCACTACTTTTAAATTAGGAGCAGCTTAAATGTATGGATGATATTACCAGTGATAATTCTAGGCCATTTGTTCATTTGAGCAGGTGTCTGGCTCATTAAGCCCTCAGTGCACGTATTCACTACAATGCACACAGATGGATGTGGTAGGTACCCAGCAATTAGTCTAACGCAGAATTAAATGAAACTGCACTTGACTGTTGTGTACATGCAGAGATAAGAGATAGTCCAAAGCAGGTCTTTAGCATCCTATTTTTAATATTTTATTTCCATAAAGTGCCTAGAAGTATTTTATTTAGAAGAGCTGGTGCTCCAGCACATTAATAATGAGGCTGACTATAACGTACATCTTAAAAATGCTCTGCATGTGTCAAGTTGCGAAGCCCTACAAAAGTACTGTAAGGAAGGGCAGTATTTCTGAGTAGTATTTCTAGATGGAGGCATCAAAGCTGAGAAGTCCAAAAGGGTTTAAAATAGGAGTAGTGAAGTTAAAGCCATTAGCCCTGACACTGAACCCACAGAAAAGTAGCCTTCTTTCAACTTGGCAGTCCCAATCCAGAACTTCTTCCCCAGATACTTGGCTTTGAAGACTAGAGGGTGATAATATGTGTGGAGAGAGCTTTAATAAAGGTGATTTGAGATGGTATCAGTGCAGGAGCAGGTGCCTCTTTCTGGATCACTGCTTCATTGCAGAATTTTGCTTGTTTTTTTTCTCCCTGTATCATGTGTATGATCTGTTTTCAGGACCTGGTAAATGCAGCAGCAGATTTTCTAGTATCCGTCACTGGAGATGCAACAAAACTGATTATTAAGACTGTACTTTGGATTGTGAGCTGTACAGTTTTGAAGTAATGTGCATTCCTGTAAATCTTAGTCAAATAAGCATTCTGAAATGATTGAATGAAAGCTATACAACTAGAAATCTTACATCAGAAATAGAATTTCCTCAAGACTTTACACAGGTTCTTGTCCTGGTATAAACTTATATCTTTGATCTTGTCAAAAGACAGCATCTCTTATTTCAGGTACAATGCGGGTGAAATCTTCAAAAAGTGTAGTTACTGTTGAGGAAAAGTTAACATAGGGATAGATGGAGAGGCACTTTCTTTAAGGCCATGTAAGACTTGTTCTGTGGATTTTTTTTAATATCAGGCTATACTGATAGTACTGATATACTGATACTTAGGAAGAGCTAATTCTCTCCAAAGCACCTGCACATTATGCAGCTGCCTCACTGATTTCAGGGTGCTGTTTACATATCCAAAGGCCTCATGCATATGGAGGGAGAATGAGGACTACAGTCATTTCATCCAGGCCGTGTGCCAATTATTGCATGTAATGCTGGTGGGCAAATTTCTATTGCTAACTGAGTCCACTGACTTTTTCCACCTTGGCAGTGAACAGAAGGTCACCAGTTGCAGATCCATTGAGCTACTCATCCTGAGATGGAGAAGGAGAGTGTTTGAAGCAGAAATAATAGCTTTTTTTTTAAAAAAAAGAAAAGGTCAAAGTGTGATAGTGATACTCAAGGCTGCCTGTGCCAAACTTGGATGCACCTGGACATTTGTGCTGAAGGCAGGGGGATAGAGAGGATGCTACTGAAAATAGAGTGTGTCCTCTGTGTTTGAGATGACCAAACATTTTCCTCTTCTGCTGTTGTTCTGGCAGACCATTGGACGCCTGTCAGGGAGACCCTGCCTGAAGTTGCCTTCCAGAGTTCCTGGTGTTTGTTCAGGAAAGATTCTGACATACTTCAAGATCTTCCATTTTTAGGCTTTGGGCAACTCTTGGCTACTGAGGAGGGGGAAAAGTTTTGCAATCATTTGCACCTAGGCAAGTGTGCCTGTTCTCTTGAAACTGCCTGGTTGTGGAGATTCTTTATACATCTTAAAAAGTTAGAACCTGAACTTCTTTCCTACAATATCAGTCCACCACGAGACACTAATATGTGAGAGCTAAGTTTATGGCAAGTTTTTACCTTTTCTGTTCCCTCTGCAAAGTGTATAGATTTCTTTAACTGACACTTGGAGATACACAACAATCTCAGTCCTAAAACTCATTAATTTTAAGGTTTTGGATATGTTCTCCAGGCACACAATTTTATTTTTTTGTTTATTTACAAGTAGAAGAAGACACAATGAGGTTTACCAGGGCATTGTCTTTCATGGAGTATGACATGGCTTAAAGAAAAGCCTTAGATAAGATTTTAAGGATCAAATTTCATCATTATCGGGCTTTATATTGAGGGCCTTTTTTCTCATGAGTGGTCCTTTCCCTTAGGAACTTGGGCTTTAAAAGAGGAAAACCTTTCTTCTTATTAAGCCTAGGCCTCCACTTTAATGTGAAACCGTGTCATATAATACCATGCCCAAAATTTAATCAGTGTCTTAATGTTGCTTCTCATGCAAATAGCATTGAGTGCAGTTGGAACACACAGGAATATAAGACAGATCTGAGCCTTAATCTTTCCATGAGTGTTTAACATAACAAAAGCTAACTGGTCGAATAAGCTGATGGAGAACCATGTGTTTGGTAAGAGAAGGAAGACAAAGAGCGAAGTCTTCCAGCACACGGCGTGATTCTGTACCATTCAGCTCCATTTCAAATGAAACATTAAAATAACTCCTACTTTACAGAGTCTAAAGCTGCTTTTAAAAGAGAATTCCTGTAATAAATGCTTGTGTTACATCAAGAATGACTCTTTTCTTATAGGAGAGGCGAAAGGGAGACTGTTGGAAAATGTATCTTCATAGTGAAAGTTTATATTCCAGTGGGGAACAGAGTAATTTTTTTCTGACAGGCATTTCACTGAAAAGCATGAAATAGGAGTTTCTGATGCAGATAGATTAGTCTTTGAAGCAATCCCTGAATGTACACAGCAATGAAATTGAACTTTAGGAAGCTTAGATAGAGGGATTTTTCAGTTGGATCACATTACTTTTCTGTTATTTAACTTTTGTTATTAACTTTTTCATGTTATTTTTCTTTGAATATTTCATGTTGAGATAAGGAACTAATTCCCACTGAATGATACCAATAATGTAAAAAAAAAAGCAGAGGCATTTTGAAGTGCCTTGTCTGTTCATATTAGCAAAATAGAGTATTTGCTGAGCCTGAATTGTTAAAATTTAACTTTTGTAAGATTTAATGAGGCATTATTGGATGCAATGACAATGAACTTGAGAGGTTTCTCAGCCCACTGTCTTAGCTGTGCGCTACTTAAAATTACAAACCAGGTTCTCCTTCACAGTAAGGTCACTGGCTTTTGCTATGTGCCAATGACCGCCTAGCACAGGTATCTCTGCCATACACTGCACTGTGCCATTTCTGCACAAGGTCGGTGCTTATTAGCCTGGCCAAAGAGCTTTGCTTCCAGCTTAAAGCTAGCTCCCCACACAATAACTAAGGCATAGCTGCATTGCACTGCCTTGTCCTGCATAAACATATGTCAAGTAAAGTTGCAGTGAACTAAAATAATGTTTAAAAAATCCTTTTCATGTTTAGGCCTATGCAGGCTTATTTAGTTCAGTCTAAGCTGTCCTTTCTCACTTCAGGATATATCTCTTGTGAGACAAGCTAAGGCAATATAAAATAATTTAAAGCTAGACGCATGCACAGACACACATTAAGAATTAAGCTTTGTGGTGGCTTACTTAAAGTGTTTTTTAAACCAATTTAGTCAAATGGGTATAATCTTTGTGTTTTGACAGGCAGAGAGATCCCGGTGCTTTGAAGTCAGCTGGACCTTTGCCAGCATAGTCAGGATTATTTTAAGATCTTAATGCTGTGCCAGTGCTGGGAAGTGCCATACAGAGAAAAGAAGTTACAGTCTCAAAAGCTTACCTGTAAACTGAAAGCAGGATCTGAATGAACATTATCAATGAGCAACTTGTACTTTTACAGTAATTAAAATCTGTAATAAAATGGTGGGCTCATTTCAAAATTCCCATCATCATTGAACTCCAAGCACTGCTTTCCTATGAGTGTCTGATAAAAACAATCCAAACTCCTAAAACAGAATTAAAAATTCCCCAAACCTCATGAAAATAAAGCCCATCAAACTTTATGGACAAAAAAAACCCAAAACAAAATAAGCCATCTGCCAGTAAATCATTGATCTGGACATGGATAAACTACAGGGCAAGAATAAAATATTCATAGTAATTAGTGATATAGACAGAATGGAAACCTCTTCTTTGCACTTGCCGTTGTTATGGTGATTCTTCCTCCAAACACTCTCTCCTCCCCCCAAATGACATTGGCTCTTTCCATGGCTTTCCATCTGGCTCTTGCTTTCTTGTTTATCCCAATGAAATTAGCTCGACTGCTCATTTGTCACCTTGGAGGTGCAGTCGCTGCGAACATGTGCGGTGCGAGGGAGCAGGACAAGCAGATGGTACTTCAGAATAGATAAACAGACAGATGCATTAAAGAGACAGCAAAATTGTTGGTATGAAATAGCGTCTGGAAGATGATGAATTGAGTTTGTGTTTGGTGAGGCATGGGCAACTCCTGCATGCAAAGCAGTGTTGTTCCCTCACCCTTGTTTTCTTTTAGGCTGCTGGCACACACTGAGAGCTCTCTGAATTGCTGAAGCTGGTGGACAAGAAGAATCAGGGATACCACATTTCAGATAGTAGACTGAGGTTTCATGTGAACTGCTGGAAAATCTGACACATTTTTCTCACTGTTCCTCCTAAATAAAACAAAAAACACAGCTCCACAGATCTGCACAAATAACTTCTGTTATTAATATCTGCTCTTTTTCCTAGAAATAGCTCAACTCAGTGTGCCATTTATGATTTCTGTGGTATCTTATGTATGTATAATGAATATGTGTATAGGAAACATGATATTTTCATTACACATTCATTTAACTGCATTGAGTTGGTCTGGATTTATGTCAAGGACCAAAATCTCTTGTCCAGAAAGAAACAGTGAGAATTATCCTAGAAAACCTGTGAGGAATTAAGGATAGGAGTAGAGAGACAACGTTGATGCAGACAGAACAGAGAAATAAGAGTCATAATCTATAAAGATGTGAGCTTTTCAGTCCTGTCTGCTAGGGAAAAATCAATCTTTTGGCCAAATGAGATTTTTGTAAGATAATGAATATGGCATGTTTATGTGTGTGGCATAGGAAAATTACCTATTAAAAAAGGTTGTTGAGGCTAAAACATGATAATATTTACTTTCAGAAATTATCACTATATTTGTATCGGTCACTGAGGTAAAATTTCTGTTTCCTGAAACACAAATGAAGTGGAGTTGGATACTAAAGTCCAACAGCTAATAAATTTTACTCAATGGAGATCTTACAGCAAGACTGCAAATTTGCAGGCCAAGGAGGAAGTGAACTGAGAGATCAACATGGGTGCTGGCAAGGAGGAAGATGACTGGTAGGACTTCCTAAACTATTGGAGAGAAGGCAGGACTGGGGACCAGTTGGGAGACGATAGTCTGGTTTGGACGGACTCACAGCATGGGTAGTGGTGGGCCTGGACTGCAAAGGGAACAAGTGCTCTTTATCCATCACTCAGCTGGCAGAGCAGGAGTATCTTTGCCCCAGGCTTCTGTTCTGGCACTGTCACTGTGCCTCCAGCAGGAGACTTAGGCCCATGACAAGAACACCAGCTTTTGGAGGGAGAGTGGAAGAGGAAAAATCCCTACCTCTTGTACTGTATTAACCCTCTTAACTCAGTTGCTTTGTTACCTTTTCCCAGCTCACCTTTAGAGCTTGTTCTGTCACAGACTATGAGGACAACATAGGTTCTGTAGTTCCTTGTTCATGGTATGGGGAAACCAGTTTTGACCATCCTGCTGAGAAGCTGGAGCTGACTCTGAGGTAAACACACACATACATGAGTCTGAGAAAATAAACATAAGGATGTAACTGTGAGGATAAATTCTTTTGGAGGAGACTGACTATTGCTGAGGTCTTATTAATGGGCTAGAGGATCTTCTAGACTTTCAATGAACTAGGCCTGTGAGAAGTGATGATTTAATTTGGTGATGTTAATTGCACTTCCTTCCCCTTCCCCCACTGCCCTGCCAAGTATTTTAGTTATAGACTATTTTTAAAATAACTTTTCTTGTCAGATATTTAATGCATTTCACTTTCAACTGGACACTGACAGCTCTCTTCATGCTTTCAAGAGAGCTTTCAAGCAGCAGCTAGAACTGCTGGGTCAAAAACAGATATTACCTTCAAGCCTGGCCCTGAAAGAAACAGTTTCTGTAACTGGCAATAATATGGTGTGAATACATGAATTCTCCTAAATTCAAAATGCTCAGCACTTTTCACATGCTAAGTAATTGCCATGGCAGATACTAAGGGGAAGAGATACAAGAGACTGACTTGTTCACCTGTCAGTGATGACGTGTATGCCTAGTTCCTCTCAAAAATGAAAACATGAATCAATAACTGACAAAAAAGGTAAACTTATCAGCATTATTTTTTATTAAGACAGTAGTTTCCTGCTTGTGAAAATGGGTATGGCTCAACATGCTCCTAGAGCTCCAGGAAGGTCAAGAGTCTCAGAAGCTGCTGGGAGATTGCAGCTTAGCCAATTCCCATGCTAAAAACCAGTGTTGTGTGTGCTGCTCCCTAGGGCTGGCACAGAAGTCAGTACAGTGTCAAGACCACCGCCAGGCTTGAAGCACACATTTGAAAGTGAGAATGGTTCAGGCTGGGCTTTTTTGCTCCTTGACAGTGCCACGAAAAGACCGCCTGGAGTCAGGTTGCAGCAGTCTCCACATATTCTCCAGAGCTCAGAAGTTGCAGGCTTGGTTTTCTGTGGGCCAGGAATGGTAATCCAACTTCCAAAATGGTCAGCGCACATTTCAAAGCAGCATTTTATGTGCTCAGAACACAAGTGCAATCACCAAGTGAATGGTCTCATTTAATCTTCATCATCTCAGGGATAAGTATATGCTGCTTCTCTGACTCAGCATGATACACAAAGTGCAGACTAAAGATTGTTGAAATGATGCTTTTATCCCTCTGATGGATTTCTTTCTTGTCTTTGTTTCAGGTTTCAGGGAACCAAGGTGGCTTTGTTGTCCACATTTGAGACACATCAGTTCCCGTTTTCTTGGCATGAAGTAGATTCCTCGTTCTTTTTGTCCTGGAGAGAAAAGATTATGTTGCATGAGGAATGCTTGTTTTCTTGTCTTACTTGAAAAATGTATCTCTGTTTTATAGAACAAGAAGAATGGATGTATGCAGGGAGTTAGAAAGACTTTATTTGGGACTAGTCTATTGGTTCAGAGACAGTGCCTTGGCAGCCTGGACACCTTGAGCACCAGATAGATTATTTTTGGCCTCACATCAGTGTTGCACAGTGTGTAATTCCACCAGGTCTCATTCACATCTTCAGGTATGAGCACGTTCAACACACTTATGCACCTTGGTCACTCATGCCACAAGATGTCATGTTACCTCCCATGTAATGGCAAGAACTACAAATGAAGGGCAGAGTCTGTCCTCCCGTCCATACCCTTTTGGGAGCTGGGTTTGATACTGTCCTTGTCACCCTTGCTCTGTGCTTGGAAAATGAAGCACAGCAATTCCCGTCTCCTTGAGATGCTCTGGTTTAGATCACATCTGGTGTTCTCACTATGGTCCTGACACAACCCTTGCTCAGGTGAGGAACTGAAGTGAATCCTCCCACCTCTCTCTAATTTTACAAAACTTTGCTTGTGTCAAACATTTGAGGACTAAGTTAAGAGTTGCTGAGTAAAGAGTTTTGGTTTGCAGACATATTAGGAGAATCCCTACTTCTGAGGAACCAGGAAAGGTATGTTTAAAATTCATAAAACATAGCTGAACTGTTTGGTGACTTACATAGCATTGTAACTGAATGATGAGAGGCCAGCATGCCTCAGATGTCTGGTATGCAAAAGAAAAAAGGAAAGCCAGTAAGTTAAATCCAAAGTTTGTTTTAAAATGCAAATGTAGGCAGGTTCTCTTGAAATTCCAGTTTGTCCCTTTCAATAAAGGGAGTGGCCCATAGAGACTTTTTCATACATAACATACACTGATTTCCTTTGTAAAACAGAGATTAAAAAAAGTGAAAAAAATGCTGTATTTTAAAGGGATTTGCATGGATCATAGCTTCCTAAGTGGGTTTACTGGCTCACAAATAGCAAATAAGATCACCTAGCACTTAGGCAATAAGAAGCACTGGACAGTGGAACCACAGGAGCATCATTATGTTGATGCATTTCGTTTTAGAAATGAAATGATGGGCTTTTAGTTTTGGGGTATTTTTTTTTCCCTAAGAAATTACAAGGACAGATTAAATGGGATGGAAAGGAGCAAGAAAATGTTCAGGAGGAACACTCCTTCAATCACAGTTTGCTGCAGGGTTAAAAAAGATATCCAGCGTTTCCAATATTCTGTCAGATCTTCCAGGAGAAATAGACTTAATATTTTAGAATAAATTTCTATATTTATATAGAAATACATATTTCATACAAATACCCTTGGCTGTGACCAATATGTAAAGTGCACAAAAGCAATTTCAGTGTGAATTTAGGATCTTAATCTCCAGTAAACCAACAATTATGATTTCTTGAATTATAGGGATATTAATTGATATTAGTAGTACATGCTGAACTTTTAGGCAGGGCACATGATGGAAGTGTTATTTACTTTGTAAAAACAGGTAAAGCTTGGGGGAAGGCAGATGAGGTGCTTCCTCTTACTCTACTGAGAATCCTTAAGGGCAATGGAGCATTCTTACCATGGTCTGATGGCCCCACCTCTTTATGCCAGACAGAACAAGCAGTACTTTCAGTGAAATTCAGATGAATCTTATTTAGTGTATTTTACCCTAAGTAGTACAAAGTAGAGGACCAACATAGTTGCAAGAATGAGAAATGAAGCCATTCTTTAGCCATCACATTTTAGAGGGAAACAGACCCTTGTGCACTTCCAACTGCCTGTCTTGAGGAGAATCAGCATTCAAATAGTTTAGATTCATGAACCTAATGATTCAACTTTCAAATCAACAACTGTCAGTGCAACAGGAAGAACTGCAGGAAACTCATGGCTTGTTTTACTGCTGCTGTATATCGTGCTTGGTCGCATACATGGACATAAAATAAATTTACAGAGTTGTGCACATGCAAATAGCGTAAAAGCAGAGAAATGGCTATCAGTCAAGACTTAAACATAATTTTTGGTGTATCTTCTCTCCAATAAGGGCCATGATTTATTTCTGTGCCACTCATCTGGCTAAGGATATGATGAAACCTATGATGGGAGGCCATGTCCTGCTTAGTATTTCACCTAATGTTCAATGGATCAATCCATACTCCTAACTGCTGCAAAACTCAATGACATTTGAAAAAAAAAAGTATTTGGTTTAAAGTCCTGACATTCTTCAAGTACAAGCTCATTCTTGTATGAGTATGTTACTTCTCTGTAAATTGCACGTCAAGTCGCATTTGCTATGTGAGTGTGAAAAATAAGAGGATGTGTCATTGAGCTCTGTGGAAAGCAATGTACTGGAGATAGCAAAGGCATCGGAACAGCCTAATATCAACTGTCAGGCGCAAGGGTCACAGTCACATCCTCTTATCGTCTACAATTTGCATGTCTTCCTAGCCTTTTCATCTTCTGAATAGAGAACTGACAACATCTGGCAATTGCTGAAGAGTACTTGGGAACACGGATTTTGCCACATCGGATAAGGCAGTGTATCTGTTTGTGACCAGCCAGTCTCTCTGCAGCACACACATCAGCTCTCTAACAGCATCCCAGACCTCGTGCATCAGCGCTTGGAAGTCTTCTATAAGGCAGTGGCCTCTGTCGGATCTGATGATATTGTGAGATCTTTACTGGCACTGCTGAGCAGTAACTGACTCACATCTCAGTGACTTCAGCTATTGCATAGCTCCTCACTGCTGTGAGAAAAGGCTTTCCAGTTTCACATTTTTTACCAGTTGCTGCTTGTTTATCATGTGCTATGTTAAAACTTTCTGGTGAGTTTGGTGTAGTGGTGGTGTTATGACAGCTCTCCATGGAACAAGTGAGGAAGGACAAAATGAACAATACTGAGGCATATGAGTATTTTTAAGGTGTTTGATTGAGGGCTTATAGCAGCAGTTTCTTAAAGTACTGCCGTTAGTCAAAAGATGGGAATGCTAAACTAAATGAGAGGTTATTTAGTCACAGTCTTTACATCTGCAGAAGATCATTTTAAGATGACTGCTCTTTATGATGAGTAGGTGTGATGCTACAGCCTGAAGGTACAGCAAGAATTTAAAACCACAACAATGAGTCCAAGAGAAGAGAAAAATCTAACTGGGTGAATGACGCAGATTTCGGTCCTGCCATGCCAAGGACTTTCTTCTACACAGAGAGTGGGATGCTAGAACGAGGCCAAAGACTGTCTACTCTTAATATCTGTGTGTGGAGTGTCTTCACCTTTAGCCTTTTCACAATTTCTCCTCAGTGAATCAACAGTTTGATGAGCTACTGAGGCAGCATTTAGCTTCTCATCCAGCCAGCAGAGTGAGAATGAACTTGGGGTCAACTGAGACAAGGGCTAACACGAAAGTGAGACTTGGCTAAGAGTAGGATGCAGGGAAGTATTGAATTTTTCTCAGCTCCTTTCACTAAATAAACTTGGTCACTGTCTTTTGCGGTTGCGATGTTTTGCTGGAATGTCTGTCCTTAGGGAATGCTTAGACATAAGTTGGAAACTAAATTGTTCTGAGTGATATCTATGCTTGACCAAGTTGGATCCTTATCATAAGTCTTAGATGGAGCTATTTCTTAAACTATTTCTGAAGACTGTGAATGTAATTTTGCCACCTGCTGATCTAGCAAAGAGAATTAACAAAGGAAGAGCTGTGTGCTTTTATACAGATTTGGAGAGGAGTAGATCATCTTAACTTGGGAGAAACATGGCATAACATTTCTTTACTGGTCACCATCTGATTTCTAGTTGTTAGTTTTTAGGTATAATGACCTAGTAATAGTTTTTCCTTCTAGCTGTCCCAGAGAACATTTTCTCTTCGCATAGTTCCATCAAAGTACTTGGAGTGCTTCATCATTCTAATTCAAGGAGCATCTTTCTTTTCAGCGTTTTCTGTGCTCTTATCTTCAACTAAATTTGGTAGTTGCCAGTCATGCCAATTACTTCTCTCCTTTTCAAAGGAATTGGTTTGAAGAGTAAAGTAGGTCAATTTGAGAGTAGTTTGGAAAACAAGAGTTTGCAATGACAGCATGAGAATATGATAGTCTCATTAGTTGCATGTGTGCCTTTCAGCAAGAGATGAGAGTTTTAAAGCACTCAAAATAGACAAATTTGAAAACTTTAAAACACCCCAGATGTGTACAGCTGCAGTCTGGTGACTCAATGTTAGGAAATAATTCATTATTTAATCAAATCAAGTCAGATTGTCTTTTTGCTAAAGAAATCTTCCTTTTAAGTGTATTTATATTGAAGATTTATTGGATTATCTGTAAATCCTGCCTCCCTAATGCTTTAATGGGATCATTCAAGTAATTAATTCTCAAACTGAAAATATGTACTGTGTTTCTTCATTTCTATTGCTCACATATTGCAGCTACGTCTTCACTAGGTGAACCCCTGGCATCTATGAATTTTGAATTAAGTATAGTTTAGAATTCATAATTATAAATCTGCTCTGTTAATGTTTACCATTTTAATTCCAGAGAGCAGTCATACACTGTTCAAGTATTTGTGCCAAGACATACAAGATATCAAGATACTTGTATATGAGAAGACACCCAAAATGTTAAGGAAAAAAATAATTGTATACTTTTCCTCTCCCACTTCTTCACCTAGATATACTAAATAAAAAGAAAAGGAAAATAAATCTTGAATTTGAAAAGAATATATTTGAGAAGGGCCTAAAAGAAATGGGAAATTGGATTGGAACTACCCCAGGGACTTTCTCCTGGAAATAAATCTTTACAGGACAGTTATGTCTTCAAAGTAAGTTTGTAGTGTATTAACTACATTGCTGAATATCCCAACTGCTTTTGCCCAAGAGATCATAAGAGTGAAATAGGTCTTGGGAATCTGAGGCAAAAGCATCCATTAGTTTAGTCTAGCTTGTTTCTAAATAGTTAGTGGGGAAGGTTATGCTGTTCTGCAGAGCAGTCCAGAGCATGGTAAACACATCACCTGAAATGAAAGGAGGAAAAATAGCACAGCTTACTCTGAGTCACCCACTCTGCAAACCACATAGTAAAAGAGAAAGAGAAAGATCCTCCCCTGTTTCCCAGAGGGGAGAAGTACACTGAGAAATCAGTGATGATTAATAAACATTATTCAGACATGAGGTAGGAAGACAAGCAGCTTTCCAAGTAACTCCCTTTACTGCAGTAGCCAAGTGGAAAGCAAGCCAACTCCTTTAATTAGGACATGATATCTTGCTCACTTGTTACCTCATCAGCCAGCTGCAACTTATCATAACTTAGTTTATGAACTCCCAAGGTCAGAGACCATATTTTATGGGAGTCTGATGCAGTATTTACTGCTACAGAACCCACTCTATAACTGACATTGGAAACACTATTCCTACTACTAAACTCAACAGAATAATATGATTCAGAGATTATATTACCCCCAGGAAAACCTATGTAGGTATAGAGCTAAAAAATTAGCCTGGTTATATATGAACTTAAGAATAAATCCTAATAGAAACAGAAAATTTATTTTCTTTTAGTTCCTGTATTAAAAGGGAGAATGGTCACATGATGTGTGAAAAAGTCCTCAGGCTTAGGCAAGGTCATGCTTACCCACAGAGAAAAAGTTGAGAAAAAACTAACCCAAACAGAAATAAAAATGCCTTCTGGAGTACAAATGTTGTGTACATTGCAGAGAGGTCCACTTCCCTAGCTTTTGAGACACATTATACATTATTTATTGTCCATGAATAATTTGCTAGAGCAGTCCCTATGCACTTTCTGTTACATAGGCAGCACTGTTGCTGAGAACATTTCACCACATAATGTTCACCTCCTGGGATATTTCCAGAAATTAACAGGTCCTTGGACTTTCACAGAGCTGGGGATTTTTTCATCCTCTTTCAACAAAGTAAACCACAGGGAACCCAAAATGAGGTTTAGTTAAAAAAGATATAGCTGCACACAAATGTACTAGTCTTTTGAGATGATCTCTTTGCTCTGAATGGCAATCTACAAATCGTGCCTCATCTTTCCTTCTTTCTGTTCCAGAGATTTCGCTTTCAATCTTGCATAAGAGAAACCTGACACACTGAATGATTCTTGCATTCCTGGTGAAATCATAAGATCACCTGTCCTTATTCTACAGGAAATAAGATCAAGTAACCTTTTTTCAGCTCTTCACAACTCATCAAGGTACCTTCTTCTAGGGTTGGTTTCATCCTTCCTCCAATTCTTTCCTTTGGTTTCCCAAGTCGGGGACCTGAAATTCTCAGGACTTCTGCATCATCCAGTTACTAACACTTTCCTCAGCAGATGAACTTTATCTGATGTGATCATTATAATCTCCCTTAACCCGATTTTGAACAATGAATAATTTATTATTCCCCTTGCAGCTCCAGAGGATCCTAGCTTCCTAACCTTTATCCAAAATAAAAAAAGCTGCTCAACGGTTTTCAAGGCTAGAAAATGAATGATTTACCCATCTGAGGATGGATTTTATCAATGCAACTATTTTAGAGCTATTTTTATTGCACAGTCTTTGAGACAGCTTACAGGATCCATTCATTTTTCAGTAATGTTGGATAGTCAGCTTAGCTGTGATAAGCAGCAAGTGATGGAGGTGGAAAGCTGAGATGATTTGAAGAAGACCAATTCATCCTTTGTGGCTGTCACCAAGTCTCAATGTTTCTGCAAATAACATTTAGTCTGACTGACTTAACATTATTTCTGGGCTTGACAGTGATGACTAACTTGGGAAAACAGGTGACCGTACATAGCACCTTATGGAGTCAAAGTTCTGGTTAAGACACAGGCTAAGGCTTGAAAAAAGCATGTGTTGAAGTCCATGCAGCAGCTTCCTAAATTCACTTGACTGCTGCTTCTTGGCTTTCTGCCCAAGATTTTGATATTTCATTTTTTGCTAAATGAGCCTTCACTCTGGAGAATCTGTTTTCTTGTTTTCACAGGGCACTTTGATATTCATGTAACTCTTGTATTTTTATTGTTTTCTCTACGCTTTCCCACAGCCATACAATGAAAAAAAAAAGATCTCAAATGATCACTAAGTACTTATATCAGAGCCTTTGATAATTGCATCATAGGGAATACTGGATCTTACTGTTTGTGATGAATCTTCAGAAGAGAATCAAAAGTGAGAGACCTGAAGTGAAAATCAGCCGGTGGCAGGTTTCCTTGTGCAGATTCCTGGGCCTGAAAGGAGCATGGCAGAGGGAGCACGATAGGTGTCTTTAGCAGTAGGATTTACAAATGTACTATATACCTCCTTCTTGGTTCTAGCTGCCTGTCTGTGGAAAAGGGGACCTCAGGAAGGCCCTACTAAACCCTATGAAAAGCAGCAGCTTCTTCTCTCCTAGCTGTAAAGAGGAAACCATTAAAAAAAACCCCAACATTCTGGGAAAGACTTTGCGGGAAAATCTCAGTGGACAGTGCAGGTGTAACCAAGTAACCAAAACAAAAATGCTCCTGAGCAACTCTGAAATCCTGAATGGCCAGGCAAAGGTCCAGACACCGTTAATTAACAGCTGCAGAGGGTTAATATCTGCCTGGTGAGCTGGGACCTCTTGTTCTCTTAGTCTTAAAAAGCCTTGAATTGTGTAATATGAAATTTATAAAGGCAATATGAATATAGTTATTTTCATTTCAGTTCTTTGCTTCTAAGTCTTTGGTAAGTTGTGAATTCCCTATGTCATGTGGACCAATGAAAAGATCTTATGTCTGCACTATGGAGACACGTTTTTCCCTCAAAATGGCAGAAATAATGCTAGATTTATGTGGTCCTAAAGTAAACCATCTCATCTTTAGTGATAATGTTACCCCTCAATCAAAGTTATTTGGGTTTTTTTTTGCTATTATAAAGACATAAGCTCTCAGGGCCTAGTTTCTTAGGTGATTACCGAGTAAAACTTATTAGAGCAACAATATAGAGCCAAAAGCTAGTCTATGGATCCTATCCATGTAAATTGAGACCAATATTTTTATGTCAGAGTGAGAACAGAACTGCATTTAAGGTGGGTACCATCAATAAAAACATTTACTCTCTAATCAAACACTGAAGAAGGCTGTGATTCTTTTTGAGAATTGGAAGAAGGAACTTCACTTTCATTGCTTGCTAGCTATGTGGCCTCAGGCCACTTCGAGTTCATATGACAAACACATTATGGGAAGAAGGAAAAGTGTGAGTCCTGGTGGAGTTCTGTGCATTCATCTAAATCTAAAAGTACAGTACAGAAAAGAAGAAACAGGAATTTTTGATGCCCTGAAACTCTTGAGCTCTGCTAAACAAAGCAGCAGAAACGTAGGCAAGTATTTGCTTTGAGATAATGTTCCCAACAAGCCATCATTTTTAGTGAATCTGTGTTGTTTTTCTGAGAATTTTCTCAGAGATGTTGTGAACAAGAGAAGAAAAATATCAACAAACAGATTGCAAAGTGAGCAATCACACAAGAAGGCAAAAACTCCCTCTAATGGGTAAAACACCTCCTGTATTTAAAAACACCTTTCCTCCACATGTGAACTCTTATTTGGTCTTGTGGGAGAAACACATCCCAAGAACAGTGTCTGAAGTCATGCAATACAAGAAGTCCAGCATCACAGCAGCAAAAATTGCCAAGCTCAGGGCACAACATACTGCTACAAGGTGTTTGATCTGAGAAGTATACTTGACTGAGAGGTTGGTTACAAGTCCTGTGAACAAAAGGTTCCTCTCAAAGTACAGAAGCATCCCTACACTGAGCTCATGCAGAGGGACCTGTGAAGTCTCAGTCTGTTTTACTCATACTTAAGGCAGGAGGTGGTAGGGAAGGATCAGTGTTTCTTTCCCTCGGCCATGACTCTTGCTCATACTTTACTCAAGGTATGTCTCAAAACTCACAAGAACCTATCCTCAGGGTCCAGTAAAGGCTGTCTAAAGAGAGTGCAAAACCTCTTTGCATTAAAAAGGCTCAGAGATTGCAGAGGTCATACCCAGTGGTTTGGCATCTAATGAACAAATTTGCCTTTCATTTTCACTGAGGCCTATATTTTGGATTCAGCATCTGACCAGCCTTTATAGATGCTTTTTAATGCTTCTTCAGAAGGGAAAGCTTTGGCATTCTGATATTTTACACAGAGCTGTAAAGTATCTCTACCACCTGTTACTTACAAGAATGGCTGTGGGACCTGCTTCTTCACATGAATACCTCTTACCTGGCAGCACAACCCCCTCCACTCCTTTTCTGTCCAGCCTCTGCCATCCTTGTGCATGTCCTGGGATGCCAATTCCTCCCTTCTACCTGGCCATCTTGCAGCACCCTGAGTGGCTGATTTGGGAAGGCACTGCACTGTAAGTCCACTGAGTTTATTTCTCGTTCATCTCTTTCCTTACACCAGACTTTGATGTCTCTCACTCAAAAGCCCTATGGCATCTTTTAGCTTTGCAGAGCTAAGGTATCAAGGTCTTTACAGTTGTCTTGTGTTGCTACTCAGTCCAGCTGGAGCTACTGAAACGCTTGCATTATTTTACCAGATAACAGTTAGACATATATTCTGTCAGCTGTTTTTTCCAGCTTTCTATAGACCACACAAGATGATGTTAACTACAGAATGAGTTGTGTCATTTTTCTGTGTTACAAATTTGTTAATGATGACGGAGATGAGGTCCCTTCTGGGATAGTACCTACCATTTCCACAATAGCTGACACAGCACAAATAGTTTTTAGGATAGAATGAGATAAGCTGAAACTGCTGAGGGACTGCAGCATGATTGTAATTACATAAAGCAGAGCAGTCAACATGTAAACAAACATCCAGGATGTCAAGGCTTTCTTTCTAGAAATTTGGAATGAACTAGAAATTTGGAATGAACTCACTTAACAACTCATACATGACTCAAATGTTTACAGATCTCATGTTGTGTACTAAGGATTTGAAGCAAAGCCTAAAGAAAACAGCTACGCAATAAACAATTCATTTTATAGATGGGTCTGGCACTTTCTTTTATGAGAGCATATGGTGAATATTTAGAAGACAAATCTATGCAATTCAATTTCACCTCCAATGTGCATATTTTCCAGTGAGTGGCTTAAGGCCAAACAGGATAATATCCCTTGTGGAATTCCCCACATCACTCTCAATTGATTCAAGACAACAGATTTAATGTGAGCTGCCAGTCATTTGTGGATTCTGTGAGTTGAATACTTTCCCAGATGTTAACCTCTGTGCACTAAGCACTCTCCTCTCTCTGGTTCACAGAGGAGAGCTCCTATGATAGCTAGATGTATTAGTTTTTATATGATGCTAATTTATGGGTTTTATATCCTCAGCACATAGAGCTTCTGTGACATCTTCATATTTAAGAAATCCCTTCTGTTTGCAGCAGGAAACTGATAGTGTATTGACTCTTAGCAAGTGCTAACAAAAATAAAATAATTTTTGTTTTTAACATTATTTTCTCCTGTAATTCTGCCATATTTCTCTTGCTTTGAAACCAGAGTGCTGTAACAGGATCAGTATGAGTGGGTGCCTGTTAAAACCTTTGGAAAAGCTGATTGCAAACTGACGAGTGCTCTTAACCACTGTTTAAGAGGTTTAGAACCTATATTTCTCTTCACAGCATTTTCTTGGCTTTCCTAGACTGCAAGGAACAGATTGAATCATTTTTTTTCATTGAAAGTTAAAATTCATCACCTTTTTTACAATAAAAAAAAGGAAAATTGTATCCCTCACAGAATACCTTCCAGCCCCAAGACACCAAATATTTACTGGGCTAATGGCCCAACCATAGGAAAACAGCTGTTGTCACACTGTATTATCATATATCTTTATCATTATCTTTAGTATAACATGGCTGAAACAATGCAAGGCTGCTAGACAGTGAAAAGGCTCAGAGGCAGTTCCTGGAACAAAAAGCCTTACAAGTCAGACAAAGTTTGTGTTTGACTCTTAAATACCTCTCACCAAAATGGAATGTTTTAAATATGATGACTATAAGGGGAATAATTGTACCCCTGGGTACGTTTTGAAATGGAGTGGAAGAGAAGAGACCCTTGGACAGCTCCTGCTCTCCATCTGTAAAGGGGTTCCTGCAGATGTGGGTGGCAGCACCCTGGATCTCTGCATCTTCGTTTCCTCTGTATGCAGGGAGCACAGAAATTGTACCACCAGCATCTTGTTCTGCATCTAAAACGTTTGTGTTCTGGTAAAAAATGGGAGCATTTGATTTTGACTAAGTGTAAACCTGAGATTCTGGCCTGGGTTTACAACAGAATTCAGGCGTGCTTTAAATGTAGTCCTAATGGTAAATATGGACTCTGAAAATGACAGTGCTGGCCTCCATGCTGGGGCTTTGCATTACTGGTATACAGGTATGGCAGTTGATACTGGGTACTTCCTTGCCCTAGGTTAACATAAAGGGTGGAATGCTGGATTTAGGGCACTGATGCAGGTTCTGGAAATAAGAAACTGCTTAGCATGAAAGTCATGGATCTTTTGCCAGCATGTAAGAGATGGATGCACCCATAGAGAGACAGAGGATGGCATCTGGGAGGAAGAATGGTTGAAGATAAATGTATCTGCTAGGCTCTTAGCTTCATCAGCTGTCTGCACAGCCTCTGAAGGCGAAGTTAATCCTCCAGCTCTGTATTCCCTATGCTGCTTATCCTTAATACGTAATGCCAGTTAAGCTACAGGCTTCTGATACACCCACACATAGAATAGTTAAGTTTCTTTTTTATCTGGACACTTAGCAGAGCTTATGTAGCCTTATCTTCTTTTCAAATGTAATGTAAAATGGAGAATGACACCTTTGATGAATAGTCTGGATACAAATCTCAAAGGCACGGTGAAGTGCTGTCCTTCACACACGAGGAGCTTTGTGGCCTGCCCTTGCACTGCTGCTGGTTGGGAGTTGGGAGTGGGTTCTGTTTCTGGACACTGATACAGCGATCGATTTGCTGCTGCCGTAAATGCTGCCAGCTGGGGGCCCAGTGGGAGCGGATTTCTTTATCCGCTGCAAACTGCCAGGGCTTGATCCTTGCTTGATTCTTTTCCTTGCTAATTCCCTCAGGTGCTTTAGGTACATGTGGACTGGAGAATCAGAGCCCAGAACTGGGGAAGAAAAGGGAAACCTACTTCTGTCAAGAAATTACAGAATTATCAGTACTTCTAGAGCCCAAGCAGTGTAATTGGCCAAAGTTACTGAAAAACACAAGGAAAGGAAGAGGCACTCTGTAATACTTGGTGTCTGCCTTTGTTTCTATCTATAATTTGCATGTTTAAAACTTCAGTGAAGAATTATGAAGAAACATGAGGGTGACATTTGAGACGACTGGGGAAAAATCAATTATTAATAGACTGAGCAAAATTAGATATAATAATGAACATTGCTTTAAAACTATGACCTTTCTGCGCACCTCATCCTTCAAGGCAGAATGCAGGCTCACGTTGTTGATGCTAAAGGAGATATGATTGCAGTGGCATAGCTGCCTGGTCATGACCATATCAAGATAATTTAGAAAGCTTTGTCTTTTAAAATTAAAGTTGTGCCCTGAGTTTGAACCCTGACCTTATTGAGAATATGTAAAGGAGTCATTTGAAGCTTTGATATTGCTACAGCAAACTTTCCTCATTTCCTAGAACAGCACTAAATTTCCAAGAATGGTTTTGCTACCATTTCCCTCTAGAGGAATCCAGCACCTACACAGTCGACACTGGAGTGGTTTCACAGTGTTCAACAGATAATGGGCACTAATGAATCCTCCTTTTCTACACCAGGTGCCAGTGAGCTGAGTAAAGATGAGACTGAGGAGAAAGATTGCTCTGTGGCATCTGGGTCTCTTTCAGCACCACAACAAAACCCTGTCCCAGCTGCTTTGCTGTACTGGTTCCCATCACAAAAGAATATGTGCACAGCTTCTGGGCATAGACAAGCAGGCACAGACCAAAACTTGATGCCATCCACAGAGCAAAATGTGACATTAAAAACAACTGACCTTTTATTTTCTTTCTTCTTCTTGTTTTAAACCCAGGCCTAGTCCCACCCTCAGTGCAGGAAGCATGAGGAAACAGACTGAGGTGGTACTAGATTTCATTTTCCCAATCTACAGTACCATACTTGCTGTACAAACAATTCCCTACAATGTCCCCGCTGCTTGCCAAGCTGGCCTTTAATTGTGCTGGGCAATGGCAGGAGGCCAGCACCACCTTTGAGAGCGATGTCGCTGCCAGTCTGTGACATGCCCGCAAGCAACACGTTTTTGTGAGTATTCATGCTCCTCATTTACCACTGAGACCAGTTTTTATTTGTGTTAAAAACCCTATATATGGCAGTGTGCCACCTGCAACTCCCAGGAAATGCTCAAAGATGCTGGCTTGAACTGAAAGGTATTTTCCACAATAGCAGTTAAGGCTACACACTTCACCCTTATAAGTTGGAAACAGGCCGAAACATGGCATTTGTGACACTGTTGTTTTGTGCTGTTGTTCTTGGAAAAAACAGTAAATGTAAATGCAGGCAGTTTCATTAATATTCCTGCTCCAGCTGCCCTGCTCATCTTGCTCCGCTCTCCCTTATGTGCCAACCATTCAGTGCAGCAGCCCGGTGGCAAGCAGGTCCCTCTCTGGGCACCAGGGAGCTACCAGCGAGGCAGCAGCAGAAAGCCTGTGGCCAGGCCCCTTGCAGCTGTAGCTGCTCTCTTCATGGAAAGTACCCAACAGCACCCAGAGCTGGTCTGTGTTTGGGCCGTTTTCCCTTGTCCAGGACGGTGCAGCCCTGAAGAACCCAGTCACAGAATCGTAGAATGTTAGGAGTTGGAAGGGACCTCTAAAGATCGTCTTGTCCAATCCCCCCTGCCAGAGCAGGATCACCTAGACTAGGTCACACAGGAATGTGTCCAGGTGGGTTTTGAATGTCTCCAGAGAAGGAGACTCCGCAACCGCTCTGGGCAGCCTGTTCCAGTGCTTTGTCACCCTCACAGTGAAAAAGTTTTTCCTTATATTCAGATTGAACCTCCTATGCTCCAGCTTGCTTTCATTACCCCTTGTTCTGTCATTTGACATCAGAGAGAAGAGCCTGGCTCCTTCCTCCTGACACTGGCCCTTTACAAATTTATAAACATTAATGAGGTCAAAGAACTGCAGTCCAAGGCTGCAGTTTGCTTACAGTAGCTGTAGACCATGCCCGTGGCTGTAATGCCTTGTCTGCTCTCACTGGCGAAGCTCTAAGCAGTATAAGAGGTGGCTCAGTAACTTTCCTAAGGCGCTTATCAACTGAAATGCTTGACAATACTAAGAGACCTTTTCCCTAACACCAGAGGGATGCTCTCCTCCTGCTGGCTTGCCTTCTCTAGCCTGATGGCCCCTTCTTCTTCCATGGAAAAATGCTTTTGATCTGGCAGCTTTTATTAAACCTTGCCATTGATCTGCTGTAAGTGCAAAGGCAGCCTCCTGAACTCAAGACAGCCAAGGAAGTGGCAGGAATGGGGTGTTTTCCAAGCCCTGCTGCACCTCATTAAATACATCATTTAACTTCTAAATGCCTCAGTTTCCCAGCTGGCAAAACAGCAACCATCATGGGGGAGAAAGCAAACTGCCGTATGTTGCCAAAAGCAAACGTCTGTGTAAGCACTGTCTGGGCTCATATAGATCTGAACAGGGAAAACAGTATCAAAATTCAGATGGATACTTACAAAACAGGCTGAAAATCAGCCACAGTCCTGCCAGGTGCTGGCAGCTTGCATCCTTCATCTTAGTTCCTGGAAATGGGATGTGCAGTTGTAGTTTCTTATATCAGCTGTCACTTATTCTTGCTGTGATGCTGTCTGACCCTTCCTGCTCAGACCTACCAGGCTCTCCAGATTAGTAGGTTTTCCACTGTTGGATTTCCCATCCAAGTTAAAAAAATATAAATACATCTTCACAGAGAGCACACACCTCTAGAATGATGGGCAAGAGCACTCCTGTCCTCAGTCATGGGACACACCAACTAAAGGGCATCCAGCCTGCATTATAAAAATAACTAGAAGTGGACCTTTCCTTGCATAGCACTGCTGTTGCATTAGTGTATTTTCTGAATGGCTATGGGTTTTCCCTATTAAAGGAGACCGAGTTAAAAAAAACCTCCTTGTAAATCTGTTTCTCTCACTGCCAGAAACAGAGAGACAAAGAAATTCCTTTCTCCTGCCTCTACTTGCTCAAATTTAATTAGTACCACAATTTCTTCCTGTACTAAGGAAATAGCTGCTTCTTCTGCAGGTCACTCCAGCACAACAGTACCCCACAGATTCTGTCACTAAAATAAAAACAAATTCTGGTAAAATACAGTGCTGTAACAGAGAGAAAACTTTTTAAAACTGTCTGAAGAAATCCTGGTATATCATTACTGGTCAAGCTCTGTGTTACCAGGCACTCTGTGTAGTAGCTATGGCTAAAACTCACGTAAGAGACTCCAACATTCCCATAATCACCTGGTCACACAGTTACCAGGAGTCTCAGGTAATTTATGCTGCTAGAGATGATGTGCGGAGAGCAGACACCTTCCCAACACAACTGTGTTTTGTTCAAAAAAAGGTGAGGTGTGTCTGGGCAGCACCTTCTGGGGGCCCTCCTAGCCCCAGTCCCCCCAGTTCCCACAGTGCAAACCTCAGCACTCCCTGCCCTAAGTATGAGGCACCTTTGCTTTCATCTAACCCTCTCTGACAAACTTATATGGACGTGTGTGTGCTTGTGTAATTAGGTATTTTTTCGTGTGTATACATAATAAAAACAGTCTCCACTGCACACAGGTCTTTCCCGAGGGAGAGGATGAGCAAATAAATTATGGGACAGATGTTAGTCATGCTGCTTATTAAACCATGGGATGGTAGCATTCAAATACTGAAGTGGTAAGTGTGGTGGGACTCAATAGAAGAGAGAAAATTATTTTTAGGTGTTTGTTTCTTATAAGCACATCTTCAGAGAGGGTGAACACACAAAGCCTCTTTGATTTCATGTGGGACATAATGTTTCATTTCCATATTTCATTTGGAAAATACTGAGTTAACTGAGGGCAACCCAACCTCAAGTGATACCTCCCTTTGTAGTGCAGTTGTTCCAATCAGGCTGCCCTTGGGCTTTCCAAAATCTCCCAGTGAATACTAGTGCCTTTCTAATACTATTTTTAACTTGCTGCTAAAACCAATTGCCAGCAAATCCAGTCAATAAACTAAAGTAAAGTTAACTTGGTTTAAACTGAGATTTGTGCCTATTTCCTCTGCTTTCTAATCCAGTGTAAAGCATTGCAAGGACTAACTGCTGTTTTTTATGGCTTTTGAATATATTGCTGAGGGTATAGGTGTCTCAGAGAAGGTCTTGCGAAACATATACTCTGTTAAAGCAATGTATGGCTGTTTTTAACAGCCATAGTGCCATAGCTCTACAGTATTTGACAGATGTTTTACATTTTTACAGTCCAGTGGCACACTATAAACCACATCTTTGGTGGGGAAGGATTTGCTGTTTGATGTGTGTGCCAGCTCGTGGCCTGCTGCTCCCTAAAGCGAAGGCTTATTTGCATAAAATATGCATCAAAAGGGGGTTTATGTATGTGTGGAAAAAGGAAACTTGCTGTGATGGAGGTTGAAAGCCTATGTACGCATTTTTTGATAGTGTCTGTATGCTTCATCTGATCACACTGGTATGGAAAAGAAATCAAAATTTGTCTGTGTAAATGATTTAAAAAGAGAAACGACAACAACAAAATCAGCCACGGATTACACACTATTCCCCAGACATTTCTTCAGTCACCATCTTGCCTACTCCTTCATTAGCACAGAAAAAACCACTAGACTTTAATCACAAAGGCTTCTTAAGTAGATTAAAGGGCAATTTTCACTGTCCATTAACTTATCTTTAAAGCTCTGTATTGTATTTATCTTCTTAATCTGAGCTGAGCTTTTATACACAAATACTGTTTAAAAACAGTGGAGCAAATACTGTATGGTGACTCAATACCTTAATTTCCAAGGCCAGCTTTGTGGCAGTCTGTGGTTAAAAGTTGAGTGATGCTGATATGGGATAGAAGAACGTCTCTAGGAGGTTTGGAAAAGTCTGACTGGTCGGCTTCAGTGCTGATCTGAAGGACATCACCTCCTCTGCACTCTTTTGGAAAAGGCTATTTTGTATTTATTTTATTCTTATGCAAAGAATCTGTTATTAGGGGTCTGGTTTTACCTCTGTATCCATATACATGTGCGTAAGTAGATGTAAAAAGTTAAGAAAGACTTTCAGTTTTAAAGATAGATCGATCGATCGATAGATAGATCGATCGATAGATAGATGATAGATAGATAGATGCATCTTTTCTGTCTTTCTTTAGGAGACTGTTTTCAATATATACATTTAATTGTGTTATCCTCTGTGATTCTATCAGCTGTTTATAAGTGGTTGTTCTTTAGCTGATGTACTTTTAGAAAGATTTAATGTCCAATGTGTTGCCTGATGTGTTTTGTTTCTGAGTAGTAGCTGTGGAGGTGCTGCCTCTAGGCAGCTGGCAATGAACTTTCTGTGTATAATGCATTATTTCCTGTTTAAATGATTGTTTCTAGGCTGTAATTACTGTGTCTGCACTGCAATATGCACCAGGCCTAATCAGTTCATCTGTCAGCCTTGTCTGCTACCCTGACAAGAGACTAAAATCATTGCAGGCCTGACCCAATAGATGTCAAGGTTAAAAGTGTCTCATTGCTTCTCCAGATTGGCCATTTGCTGCTGTAAGGCTGATGGAGGATTGAGAAAAGTGTGTGTGGATTTTTAAACTAGATTTTACCAAGTGACCTGACTCCCAAAGAAAGAAGTATTTCCACATATTGAATGCTATCTGGTATGTAGGTCACGGCAAATTTAGTTAACTTGCTAAGTAGCTCAAATGATAATTTAATTTTGGTGTAGGGTGGTGTTTTTTTAATTTTCCATTCAGGTCAGGAGTGGCCTCAGGTAACAGTGGGCTAGTTCCTTACTCTGTTTCCCATCTTGGCTCTGTTTGGGTTTTGGCATTGCCTCTGCTTAACCTGAAGAACCAGCACCAGAGGGATCTTCTGCACTGATGCTGGGGTGATTTCAGGGTAACTTGCTCCAGTGGGAGAAACCAGAAACCCTGGTAGTGCAACTGGCTGATTAAACCAGTTTTGGACCTGGGAGATGGTGGTGGCTCAACTTATGGGACAGGGTCTGCAGCGAATAGGTGTTCTCCCATTTTCTGGGGATAGATTGATGTGAATCAGGAGGGCTGCTGGTCACCTAACCCAGACCTGCTGGCCAGGAGCTCAGGCAGATTCTTCTGAGCAGGGAAATGTTTCTACTAAATTATTTAGCTCTGTGCTAGGAAGTTGCGCTAATTATTTGCTGAGTAGAAGCAACCCATGTACATGAGAAGGTGTTATACCATAGTGCTGCAGTTTCTGAATAAATAATTTTGCTTCTGTTCTCAATGTGAAAAAGGCTGCATAATTCAGGGAACAGTGTCCCACCATTTCTCCTCTGTGGGTTGTCACTGCATTCTTCAGGATGTCACCGCTTGGCAGGTTTGAAGACTCAGGGCTTGTTGGAAAAATGCAGTACAGAACAGATCCATCAGCTTGGGGTTTCCCTGTCAGTCAAACATGGACTAATTTTGAGAGACATGTTCAGTGTGATGCATGGGCAAGGTCTGTAACCTCATGTGGCCTCCTATGCAGTAGCACAACTCAAAGTGTGCTACAGCCAAGCCCCAGGCCCTGGGCTGCTTCCCAGGAAATCAGAATCAGGCCCATTATTTACCAAACATGGTTCAGGATGCTGGTTTCCAGGAGGTAATTCTGTCTTTCCTGAGTTCTTATTGCTGTATTCCTCACAAATACATCATGGTCCTACTACTTTATAAAGAAATAAATTTAATATGCTTTTTAAACTATGACTACAACACCTCAATTCCTATTTGTAGAACATTCAAGATGCCTGTACAATATGTGCATGTGCATGTAGTGAAGCTGTGGTTTTGTCAGAGGCATCACAGACTGAGGGGAACACAGATAATTTGTGAAGCCAGGGCTTTGATTTTTGTCTAAGATGTGATTTCCATGACAAACCACAGTGACATTGTACTAAGAAAATACCCTCTCAAAAGTCTTTGGTTTTGTCATGGAAATAGCTGTGACAAAATCATAGTCTTTATTGTTCTTCCTCTCATTCATATATGCAAAGTAGATCTTTTTTTCTGCCCTGCCAATGCAGCGTTGTAGAAGATTGAGCTAGGAACCGCACAATACACATCTT
>NW_010168253.1:77573-86970 GCF_000695765.1 Mesitornis unicolor | reverse complement strand
CAGGAATCGAGGCCATATTTTAAAGACAAACATGATGAAGTCATCATCAGAGACTTGTGATAAAAGTTCCCAAAATGTTACTTAAGAAAATGAATGAGATGTATGTTCTTAATTGTTAAGCACTTAGCATTGCAGTTCTTAGTAGCTAAAATATATGGACCATTCCTCTCCTCTGTCCAGTGGGAACTTTTTCAATGCCCCAAATTGTGCACTATTGCCTGTTACTGCAGGGTTTGGTATTTTGGGGCCAGTATGGTTCCAACCAACTCAGTGAGAAAGCAATGCCTGAGGGATGAGCCTGTCCACTTGCACTCAGCTCCCTCTTCTGCAGTCTCATCCAGAGGGATCACAGCAGGGGAGAGAAGCAGGGGGAGGATGAGGAGAGTACCTGGGCCCATGACATTTGTCTGTGCAAACCTATTCTAAAGTCTTACTGTAGGGATTAAAAAATCCAATTAAGGTATTAAAAAATATATATCTCTAGGGATTTAACAGGACAATATAAAATTTGCTATTGTTGGCATTTAATAGGATTCACACTGCATAGCCTAGCAGCACTCGTCCCTCTGAGTGCTGTATCCACTTACATTGCTCATCCAGGCTTGTTGCCGTCAAGAGACATATAAAACTTAATATCCAAACTACCTTCTTTCTTCTTCTCATTCAGATATCCATCTACTTGCAGCTGCCAAGGACACTATTTAATTATTTTTTTTCCTATGTCCTTCTCCCCTCAGATCTCAGTCCATCACCTCAGGCAAGACTAACGTGGGTGCCCTGTCCCCAGCAGTGGAGTGTTTCTGCCACCCACACCTTGACCTCCTGCAGCAATAACCTGCAACTGATGATGGCTGCCAAACACAGGGACTTCGCTGCCAAACCAAGGACTTCTGAGGAGCTGTGTTGGGTCTGTGCAGCCCCAGACTCACCTTTGCCTCCAAACAGCTACTGCATAAGGAGCACTGCCTTTCTTCAGGCCAGCTCCAGGACGAGAGGCTGCACTGGCTTTGCTGGGCAGCCAATTGAGCCCTCCCTCACCTGCAAAAGCCTGCCCAGACCACCAGTGCTCTCAGGATTTCTCACACTGGAGATTGGCCTCCTGGAGGTGTTTGTGCACTCAAAAAAGAATTAATAATGAGAGGAGAAGTCCTACATCTGTTCTGCAAGAAAAAAGGGGTTTTTTTTCAGCCACAGATTATTTATTATTTATTCTAGAGACATCTCTAGCAGGGCAGAAATCTGTCTCACCCAGACCTGAAGGCAGATGTCTCATACTCTTGCAAGATGGATAAGAAGATGATAAACAGGGAAGGGAAGCAGACTTTGTGTAAAGCCATTAAAGCCTCTCCAGAAAGCAGGCTGGGCTATGTGGCGACTGAAGACATTAGCTGTCATTTCATATGAAAATTATATGTACTCAGCAGCTTAATAATGCTCTAGCTGGTTGCAGTGATTTGCATAAAAGGAAGTCAAAACAGGGGAACAGGGAGCAAGAAAGAGATGTGGCACCTCCAAAGAGAGCATGAGGGAGCTCGATGGCTCCAGATATTCAGGGAAGAAAGCAGGGGGGAAAGATGCACACCTTGAGGTATCCTATGTGTATGGGTATTACCCCTGCACAGAATGGAAAGTGAGGGAAGGAAGTGGTAAGAAAAGATGGTCCAAGCCTGGATTCAGGCCATGAATTCAGACACAGGGTCCTATTTTGGGTCTTTGCTTATGGACACCCTGAGGTGCTGCACTTCCCCACCCTCCTCACCTACCCCAAAAACCAGCTGAGCTGGGAGGAATTCCATGGATCACAGTCCTGCTTCTGGTCCCCACTGCACTGCAGGACCAGGTGAAATCTCAAGGCCATTGTCTCAGGCACCACAAGCCCCTGGATGAAATCCAGCTATCTATTTCAGCCCCATCAGGCAAAGCTGTGACAGACATTCACATCCCCTTACACCACTCTGTGTAGTAAGGGCCTCTGCAAAGCTTCCTCTGCCCTGATTATTCATGAGGCAATAATTCAGATACCCCACAGACAACGAGTAAGCAGCAGACCTTCTAAAAAGGCTTTTCATTTTATCATAGAAGCTTTTAAAAATAACCCTAGATGGGCTACAGACCTGTCATTTATTTTATGATTTATTTCAGTGATTATGGAATGTGCTGGACTAGTGAGGGGGGAGATCCCCCAACATCTGGAATATTGGAAGATAAAAGCCCTTGTGTTTCCAAAGAGCCAGCAGAAACATGTGGTATTTCCCAATGTCGCTGTATTTGCTAATTAGACTAGAAAGGAGCTGATGTTTAATTAATGTGATTCTTTTTAAGATCGTCCGCAGAATTTCTGTTTGCGCTTAACCTTCTCCTTCTTGCTATTGCTTGCTGTCTCGCTTTTGTTTCATCTGCTTCATAGGCGCTTTACCTGTCAAGCTACAGGCAGCTGCTTGTCCTCACAGATCTTTCCATTTCAGGATGGGCAGCAGCTAATTCTGCAGGCTGGTGTATTCTTGATTTGAAAGGCAAATACCATTTCCTGGTATCAAAGCTACAAATCAGTCACTTGAATTTTAATTCTGCATCATTAAGAAAAAAATACAGCTGTCACAAGAAACAGAACAGCATTTTTACTTGCTGGTAGTCAACATTGCTCATTCATTTGCAACTTTAACTTCATCTAGGGAAAAGAGCTTTTAAGGCAGCAGCAGCCACTCTCCCTCTCTCTGCAAAGCTGCTCCTGGTAATTTAAGATTTTGAAAACAAAGAAAGATCTTTCAGTTATGGGTTAAGTCTTCTTCAATAACCATTGTGACTCTTTTTGGACCTAAACACTTCTTGCACATGCTCTTCCTTCCACTCCCAAACTGAAACCATTGCAACAATTCAGCAAAGTGTTGCAGTGAGATTTTCAAGCAAGTAGGGTGGCCATCATGGACAATTTTAAGCATTTTGATTGGAGGGGGTCAACTTAGTGCTCACAAAAAAATGCTAGCAGTGAAGCTTTGAGACAGCTGGGAAGGCAATTAGCACCTAATATGATTATTGCTGCTCAGGAGCAGCACTGGTTACCTCTTGCTTTGGCTGGTACAATAGTACTTTTCAGTCACTGTCTATCATGGCAAGTGGCAATTTTTGTAATGATGACCCACAGGTGGACATTTTGAAACTGGCTCCTAAATGGATGTGGGAAAAACCAGACCTCAGCTGGCTGAGATATGGGAGCTGACCAAAGAGCTGGGGAGTTTGTTCCCATCCAACAGCTGAATTAAACTTCCTAGAAAGCTGACTGTGACGCAGCAGGATGGGATGCGAGGGGCTTATCGCTCGGCAGAGATAACCAGAAAGGCTTCTAGGGATCCCAGATGGTGCTCTTCAGCAAACAAGCCTCAGAAAGCCTCGAGAAAGGAAATTGAACAAGAATGAGCCAGTTCAGTGATGGGATAACCACTCAGAGCAGTTCTGGGGCTCCCAGAGAAAGCATGTGGCCAAACAGATGGTCCCAGGCAAAGTAGCTTGAGAGGCTTCCACCTCTTGGAACAGCACAAATTTCCAACTGCATTTGCTTCTCAATGTTAGACACTGGTTTTACAAAAGCCCTGGTTTTATTGGTCTCTGTGTGTAATGCCGATGAGACATGAACTTGGATTAAAATGGGATGTCATATTTTCAGTATTATGTTTAGCCAGCTGGCTTTCACTCCCATGAAGGACTGAAAGCAATAAGCCGTATCACCTCAGAGGAACTGAGAAGGTGGGTCCCCCGATTTGCATGAGCAACTGTTTTGCAGAGTTCAGTGAGGGAATTAAGAAACCTTCCCATGGCCTGACCCAGTGCTCACAGGTGTCTGTGGAACACAGCACAGTATTTGGCTTTACCATGATTTATTTCATATAAAGAAGCATTCTTCTTCCCTTATGAATAAAGGAGGAGTTTGGGGGCTTTCCTGCCCCTAGTTAAATGAACCTAGGAAGTACCACCAGGAAAAAAAATCACTAAGCACTCGAGCAGCTTGTAAATACTGAGGGTTTTATTTCCACATCACATGGTCTCCAACAGACTCTTAAACAAGACCAATTACAATTTAGTATGCCCAGAGATCTTTGTGGTATTCCCAAAACGAAGGAAGTTCTCAGTAAACGCTGTACATAGCCAGTTGAACTGCTAACAATAATTTAAAAACTCTTTTTGTATAGTCAATGCAAGGATACCAACAATAAAAGTACAGTACAGGTAAATTCACAACAATATTACAGTGAAACAGATTGACTCACATTTATGTGATGGTAGAAGTACAGTAGCAGTATGTACATGCACTAAAGTGCGAGGACCCAGAGGCATGCAAGTCAAGTATTGTAGGTGTATTTTACAGCTAACTCCGTAAGACTTTCTGAGGCATTCTTTTTTTTTTTTACACTTTTTCTTGTGTTTACCTGTGTTCCCCTCCATCTCAATTCGTACAAGTCTAGTGAACTAGCTTAATGGCTTTCTTCACTACTTAAAAGGTATTGCTTCAGACAGTTGAAGCATCTTTAAGAACCTTACTTTTAAAAAACGGTAACACTGACATTAAAATAGATTAAGATTAACTTAAGACCCTAGTTTTACATGAAACAAAAAAAACCCAACAACCCAAAAAACCCAGAAATCAAAATCGAAAACATAACAGTGCAAATATAACCAAAAGGCAGTCAGTATTTGGAGAGAGCGCGAGCACGTATTCAAATTCCCTTAAAACTTAATTTACATTTTATTTTAAATCTTACTTTATATCATTTTTACCCTTTTTTTGTTAATATACTGTATGTAGAAAAGATGGAGACAAAAATAGTTTTCTCAGCTATGAAAAAAAATTAAGTTATTACAGGCACATTAACTGTTTCATTCTAGAAACACCTCTTGTTTCCCAGGTCGGACATTCAGCAGCTGCGTCTGAGAACATTCTTTGACCTCTCCAAGCGGACCTCTCTCCTTGGCGGCAGAGACGGCTGGCGGGCGACCTGGTGGAGGTGAGTCGCAGCCCCCCTCCCTGTATTCCCATGTGGCGTCAGGCCGGCTCGCCTCCCTGGCTGGGGGTCTCTGCCACCAGCTCCTTGCTTCCGCTCTCCTCCGAGGGAGTCAGGTCTCCGGTGGACTGCGACTGTGAGGCAGTAGGGGAATGTGAAGCCCATCGTGACGGTGGGCGCCGGTTCGCTGGTCTCTCTGGCCGGGAGAAGCAGGGTTGGAGGGACGGGGCTAGTGCAGAACAAGGTAGTTCCTTGGCAGCCAAAAAAGCAAAACAGCGGTTAGTGACTTGCATTAGAAGCCGTCAGGATGAGCAAAGAATTAAGAAACAAACAATTCAAACTATAGCTAAGCATCTGGCACATTGTGGGACAAAAGCAAGCAGCAGACATCTGTCTGTGTGTGGGCTCCAGGTATCTGCATGTATGTCCGTGGTTATGGAACAGGTAAGGAGAGAATGAACAAAAGAGGTCTGGGATGGGCTGGAGGAGCGGACAAACTTCCATTTGCTAATTCTCCTTGTGCTAGAAAGAGAAGAGCTGAAAAGTACATTTGCATGACAATTGAGGAAAATCATCACGTTGCTCTAAGTGCTGACCTGGCATAACAGGGCCAGATTTGGTATTTGCAAGTGGGGTGAAAAATCAACCACCAACTTCTTTTGTCTGCTTCAGAGTTCAGACTGACATGCAGGAAAGACTTCTTAGTGGCAGAATAATGACTCCAGGACTAGTTATGATCTCCAGCTGGATTAAAGGTCAGGCTTACCTACAGATTTCATCTTCTGGAACATCACTCCTTACTGCCAGCTGCTGAAGCCTGAATTACAGGATTCAGTGGTACTGTACATCAAAGACAACATTCACAGAAATGGAAAAAAACCTGAAATCTTATTCCTCCACCAACTTTCCACTGTTCAGGCTTGGTAGCCTGCCTTTGTGATTAGAAACAATCTGCAGTTATGATTTTTCACCTGGGCACTAAGTGGGTAATTGCTTCTAATATTTATGGACTTGGTTCAGAGCACAGATAGGCCTCCTGACTTGCTCTGAATGCTCCTTACATCAAGATGAGTGATTCTGGGAGCAACTATGTCTTGTAGTGCCAAAGCCAAACTTCTGAATGTCATTGCATACTTTGTAACTTATAATAGCAAATCAGAGGAGTTTGTCAACCTATAGAAATGTGTACACTGAGGCACAGTCACTGGAGAGGACAGAAGAGTTCGATAAAAATCAGTCTCAAAATCAGAACACAAACTGGCGATAAATGGAGAGAGACCAGAAATGATACAATGCAAAGGAAGAGCTCTGGCATGGTAAGGCACAGGGAAACCAGGACAGCAGGAGAAAGAAGCAGTAGGAAGCAAAGGAGAAGGAGAGACATGACTAGGGATGGAGAGTACCGGAGTAGGTAACATGATGTGACTGGCAGTGAACAAACACTGTGATATGCCATTGAACCTCTCCAGTGCAGTGGGAGGACCAAACATGAATGTTACATGGCAGAAAGATCAATTTTGAAGACACAGAGCTGAGGTGCAGGAAATGAAGCTTATGCAGGCATGTGTTTCAGACAGAGTGCATCATCAGACTTGGGGAAGCCTCTGTCAAGGGCAAACCTTTGGGCAATACACAGCCAACAGGGTGACCTACAGTCGCACATCACCACTTGAGGCTGAGCTGTGCTCATCTGCACTCGGCATTTGCGGATGGTGAGACTAGTGAGTCATCGCAAGGGCTAGCAGTGGGCTATGGAGCCTCAGCCTGCACCACTGCCCCTCTGTGTCCTCACCTCCCGCCCCGTCTCTGCGCCCTAATCTTCACAACAACCCTTGCTAAAACAACAGCAAGGCTGAAATGCAAATCAGTGCTAACAAGAAGATTGACTCCATGTCCTTACTTCACCCTATCCCATTGCGCCTGGGGCAACATATGGTCTGTGAAAGCTGCCGCTAGACTCAGATTTGTGAAGAGAAATCCATGTGCACAGGAACACTCACAGGCAGCACAACATGGTGAATTGAGGCTATGAGATTTGCAGGTTTTGTCTCAGCTTCTTTGTAAAGAGCGGCTTAAAATGATATCTCTGTAGCACTGCTTGCTTCTGGCTGCTTTATCCTAGCTTCATAGCAGTAAATTAGAGTCAGTGTGGTGATAACAAAATTTATTCCCACTGCTGCCTCCCAGTTCAAAAGCCTCTCTCCAGCATGCCCGCAGATGTTGGTCAGCTTTTACTGAACAGCAGGGTTAAGCTCATCTTATCTGTGGTGTACACATGCCCAGCACAACACAAGGCTATGCTGGCGATGGATGTTGCTCCAGGGCCAACAAGTGACTGGCACTGTAATCTTATAATGTGCTGGCTGCTGAGTCAGTCACCCCCACCTGCAGCGTGACTTCCTCGGTGTGGGCTAAGGAAATCCAGCCATCACAAGAAAACTATCCGAAATTGCTTGTGAAAGCCCCTTCTCACTTACAACGTGCAGTTATCATAGCTAGAAATGGTTTAAAAAATTGATATCAGGTGGTTGCTTGGGGGGTGTGGGTAGAGAGACAGCACTTCTTATCCCAGACATTGAAAATGGGAAAGATTATTTCAGCTTTAGTTTCTAGCTATTTCTGAAGCCAGGCTGTCAGTCACTGTGGCTATCCCTATATTAATGAATAAATAAAACTGTTTTCTGGCTCTGGGGTGGGGTGGCCATTCACAGCTCACATCTGCACAGCCTGTTCCCTCACTGTGCTGCTGCAGCCCTGGCCAGCCAGCTGGCACTGACCAAAACTGGGCTGGGAATTGCTTAATGACCATTGGAGCTGGAGCTGGAGCCCTTTCCCCAGCCCTCTCCTCCTGCTGCCGTAGCCATGGCTGGAGGAAATGCACCTGCAGCCACAAGCCCTGCGCTGAGCTGTGTATTTGTCAAAAATTATCAGCCTGAATCCCTCTCCAACATTTTTGCATACGTTTATGTTGGTCTTACATTTTGCCAGTTTTTAAAAGTTTAACAAAAAACCCCAACAGCACAGGTTTTTTACTTAAGCGCGACACCTTGATAGCCCATGCTGCCGCAAGGGATGACAGATGGGCTCCTATCCTGAGCGCTTCCCAACCGTTGCATACGAAGGACCCCACAGCGATGTTGGGTGTGCGCTGATACCTCTGGAGCTGTGGTCATTTATTTCCTTTCGTTAACCCACGTGTTCAAAAGTGACCGCTTTCTGAAAGTTCTGGAAACAAGGTAGAAAGGACTTACAGCAGTGAGGCAGGCAGGGTTAGAGTCCCCAGGGGGCAGTTAATAAGACAGTTTGGTTCTGGACAGAACAGACAGAAAAGAAGAAGAAAGCAAGTAGGTTGGAAAGAAGAGTTTTAATCAATTATATTTTAAAAGTGAAGATTTCATATCAGCAAGGAAGACATCTCCAGATGTTACTACCCATTCAGATCATGTTACCGCTGTTACCGCAGGGAGACTAATAATCAAAAATAAAAGATAAGCCACTAGCAGAAAAAGATTTAGAAAGCAAAGAAGCAAACAAACCAATCCTTTACAATCCTAGCTCAGTCTCAGAAGTGGGCATAGCATTAAACAAACCAAGCATTTCTACTCAGCAGAGAAAGACATCTGTTATACTTTGCCAACCTTGATTAGGGCTAGGGAAAAACCACATTACTGTGAAAGAGGAATATAGCTGTATTTTTTTTCCTTCGTTTGATTTCAAGAGAGAATTTCTGCTTAGGAAATCTTTAACAAGTGAAAATGCAACTGATACTTTACCTTGCTTATGTTTCTTGTGTTGCTCATGCTTATGTTGCTCAGGTTTGATGAAAGCCCTTTGCCTCACTCTTCTCCCCACTTAACAGTGACACTGGATGGGAAACTCAAAGTAAAGTAAAAGTGCTCTGATTCTGACAACACCTTCCTATCTTTTTAATGTCCCCCCTCCCATGCTGAATGGTTCAATAGCAAGTGTGTGGCAATTGCTCTGCCCTGGCGAGCAGAGGCCGCAGCAGCTGCCGTCTCTGTGGGTCTGTAGGGATGGTTCTTTCTCAGTGCTGTCCTCAAAAATGGGTCTGTCCCCTGGTCCAGGGCTGTGGTGTAACCTCTGTGATTTGAAGCCTTGCTAGTCATAGAAGAAAAATGTTCATACTGCTCTTACATTGTTAGTTAGGTAATGCTCATCTGCATTTTTAATAGTAATATTTATAAATACCATGATATGCAAGTAAGATAGTTGTTTAGCAAATTAGCAGGATAAGACACTGCTAGGCTGCACTGGGTGGATATGAATTTGCTTGTAAGCAGCTCTGGGCAAGTTAGAAAATACAAAGTTATTACTACTCTGTATGCATATGTGCTCACATGGATACATACACATGTGCGTAAATATTTAAATACATATATGAA
>NW_010168253.1:65143-77542 GCF_000695765.1 Mesitornis unicolor | reverse complement strand
GCAGGAATATAAAAGAAAATTATGTAACTAAACCACTCAGAAGCTCAAATTAAAGAAAACCCACCAACAGGTGTTCCATGCAAGTCTAAAAGTCATATTCTACCATGCCACGACTGCAGAAACAAGAAGGCATTCAATGGTTAAGAAGGTCACTTGTCTTGGCCAGAAACCAAGGGAAGCAGAGCAGGGATCTATGGCAGGGCAGCAGGGGCGGTGCTGATGTGACGCTCCCCAAAGCACTGTCTGCCTCCTCCAAGATCGTAATTCGCTGAACTGCTGCATCTGGCTTCATACAAGATGTGCTACATGGAATTTGTACAAAGTGTAATTTGTGTGGTCAGGGTAATCCATAAATAACTCAAGGCATTTGCAGAGTCTAAACTTATTTGTGGTTTTGTTTTCAGCAGTGAACCCATGTTCCATTAAGTACATCTATTAGAGCTTCACTTCACCTCACCTAGAAAAAGCTAAGCTCATCATGTGAATGCCCACTGCCTTCCTTTTCAGTGCACACTCCTGAGAAATGACAGGATCACACAAAGATCATAACCTGTGCATCTAGACAACAGTCATAACCACTGAGTAAGACTTGCAAGGAAAAACAGGTCTTAGCTCTGTGGCTCAGAACTCAAAAAATTATGCAAAAGATACTGAGAATTCACAAAGCTGGAGTAATTTTCTGTAAGGTTGACGGCCAATGAGATTTTACTAAACAGCATTGACCCAAGTCTCTCCATGCATTGAACTCAAGTACTGACGCTAGTGGTATTTTGCCAACAGCAATTTGTGATGATGTGGGATGACATCCATTCAGTTATACTTGAAATCTGCTGAGACATTTAAAAGATGCAGGAGGAAATCAAGAGTTTCCAGGGATGCCTTGAAGGCAAAGCTGAGGTGAACCTGTAAGAGCACAACACACTTTCTAATAAGGACCACTAGTGCATTACCAGTATTTCAAACTAAGGACAAAATACAGACATAGCTAGAAAGGGTCAAATAAATGAGGCCACTTTCCACTTTTATTCACTCTGATGTTTGTACACAAAGCCCACTTACATTCACTATTATTTTTAATGTGCATGTGGTTTCTTTTTGAATGTACAAACTTCCCTATTTATATCTGTTTAAACTGCATATAAGGGACATATCCTTAGCTTTGGATCCTCTGCTAGGCTAAAAAGACCATGTCCTCTGAATGGTGCCTACAAGACAGAACTGATTGTCCATTGAGAACCACCTGCTAGTGCAAGGCCAACTGCAGACCAAAAGTCTCAACGCTCAGGTTCCCACAAATCCTTCAAGCCAAATGTTGACTTAGGAAACGGGGTCTGAACCTTCCCTTGAGGCTATCTGAGTCAGCAGTGGAAGGAGTCAGCCCAGTGAGGCTGAGGTGGGACGTCTGTAGGGCACAGGGGTCAAGGTGCAGCAGCTGCCCTGCAGCTTGGGCCCTCCGAAACACCAGGATGCTAAAGGGACAGAGAGGATGAGGGGCTCCTGCCCCTGGGGAGTACCACCCTCAGCAAGGCACATGCAATTTCAGTGCTCTACCAGAAAGACAACACATGCTGGTAAAACCTGGGCATAATTTAGCTTCTCCAGGCCTCCTTGAAACAACACTCTCTTGTGCACAAATGTTCACCAGAAACAGGAGGCTTAGACACTGATAACTGAAAGAGCTTTTGTCCATCACTGCACCTTCTTTTTCGCTGATTGCTGTAGCATGCTATTGTACCTGAGAATTTGACCCCCAATATTTGGGCATACCTGCTGGGACAGATGGTGACTGTTATGCTCTTGGCAGCAAAATATCAACTAAGTATTCTTAAACACTAAGTATGTGCATGCTTAGACTAGTTGATTATTCTTAAACACTAAGTATGTGTGTGCTTAGACTAGTTCATTATCTTTTCCATTTTGTTTTCTTATTTTTGTGAAACAGCAACTATTGGCACCAAATCTCATGCCATTTAATCAACATCCACAGACCCTAGACAAACTTAATCAGATACATTCAGAGAAGATATGCTGAAGGCCCTGAAGTTTTGGTTCAGGGTGTTGTAGAGATTATTTTTCACACAACTTGTTCACATCCATTCTTGTGTAGGAGAAAGAGTCTACCTTTCAATTCAGCATAAAAAAAGAAATTTGCACAAACCTAAAGTCCTTAGAGCATGTGTAACATGAGATGTGTTTTGTGACAGAAAGCCCTTATGCCAGTCGTTCAGGGGAGAACCATTTTTATCCTGTAATGGCATCTTTATCCTGTAAAGGATAAAGCTCTCTTGATGCTTTCAAGCCCAATAAGCTGTCAGGATAGAAACTTAATTCTTTTACAAGTTCTTCAGTGACTAACCCAATAGTTTTATGACTGGGACTCATTGGTGGTACCACGACAGGACTAGGATATTCACTGGAAATACTCACTAGGACTGCAAGAGATCTTATAATGCATTTGTTCAAAGAAGAGTGCATTTAGCCATAGGAGGAAAAACAAACAAACTCATTACCTCTATGGACCCTGGATCTACTTTGACAATTTCTCCTGTGCTGTTGCCATTGCTAAGATTTGGTGGGCTGTGTGAAGGTAGCCTTCTCTCTTCCTTTAAGGCATGCTCCAAAAGTTTCTTATTCAAGATCCTGGCAGCATTTTCTGTAAGTGTATACCCTGGAGGAGCAGATAAGTCCTGCCTGATACTTGTCACTTCAGTCCCTTCTTCCTTTTGCATCTCTGTCCCCAGCCGGAGAGGACTGGGTGATCTGCCACGGGCATTTGTACATGGCTCCTGCACTGGGCTCAGTTCTGGTCTGGGTTCTGCTGACCTGGACCGGCTGCTAGACCTGGGGCTTTTTTGGAAGGTCTCATGAAAGATGGGGCTATGGTCAATGATGTTGAACAAACTGGAGAGGCCATCATTGATGGTGGTGTGGACAGGACTCTCCCTTGTAGTAGTCGATCTTGCCCAAGCCGACTCACTGAATCCTTTCTGAGGTGTGCCAGGCAAAGTCCGGTTATTTGGCTGGTCTGATTTGGGAAGGATTTTTCTTTGCAACTTTGGAGAGCCGTATTTGGGGGAGCAGCATGTGCGTTCAAACTTAGCCTGGACCTTTTCAATGACGGGGGTCACTTGCCTGCTTCTTAGGCTTCTGGATGGTGAAGATACAGGCGTGGACCCCCCCTTTGGTGTCAGACACTTGTGAGGACTGCTGGTGATACTGCGCAGGGTTTCCGTCTGCAAGCCAACACTGATGGTTTGGGTGGTCTGTGTCCCTGTTGTTCTCATACCATTGGTTTGACAGGCGGTGTCCTTAAACTGAGGCTCTGCTGAATTCGAGTTAGAGCGTATTGCATTTCGGACAGAGAAAGCGACCTCCTTCATATCATCACTCATGTTTTTGGACATCTCCAAGCTGTGCAAGGGTGAGGCAAAGCCCACAGTAGTGCAAATAGGACGTTCGATGGGATGAAGACCACCCTCCAGAAAATCCTTATGATGTTTGGTCAGGTCGCAAGACCATCTTCCAAACATATCTGAGGGAGCACCTTTTGTCTCAGTGACATTTCCCATAGCTTTGGTCACAGAAAACAGGAAGTCTGGCTCAACCTGGTTTTTCCCTTCGCTGCCAGCTATCACTGAGTTATCAAACCTACGGACAACTGGTGGGCTGTGAAAGACCCGAACTCCCATTTTTTCGGTTACACCGTGACTCCTTGTTGGCTGCTTCTGGCAGTGCTCTGGGCTGGTCATGGTGTTGGTTGTCATAGTGACACTGGTGGTGAGGTACCATGATGAAGCCTGGAAGGGATCTGAAGCAGGATCATTCCCTGCTTTACCAATTTCTGTCCTTTCTGCCCAGCCTTCTGCAGGCTTCTCTGTGGCCCCACCATGGTTCCTAGTGTTACTGTAATCCAAATTTTTGTTGAACTCTTCAATGTATTTCAGATCATCAGGAGACAGCGGAGGGGTTATGTCATCTTTGCTGCTGGACAAAGGCAAGTTTTTTTCTGGCAGAAATGGAGAAATATCCATCAGGCGTTGAAATTCTGACATGGAAGAAACGGACATCGCCCTGGAGAGGGGAATACAAGAGAGTCACTCATAGGGCTTGTAAACTCTCACAGTGCAACTTATTTTCAGCAGCAAACTAACTGAAGAAACCTGACTTTCACTATCTACTTACATATAAAACCACTTTAGCCTTCTCTTTCATTAAAGTATCGTTTTATTATCTTTAAAATAGCTGTGAAAAGCAAGAATTCCTGATGTGTCATTAAAAATACCAAATGGTTTATTAATGGCTCTCAATTTACTGCTTTCTCATGGATTACTGCTTGGCAAATCTCTGAAATACGGAGCAGTAAGATGCATTTCAGAAATATACCATTCACAGAAAATGAGTGTATGTGACAGTACAAGGCACACTTTTCAAAGCAAGTGTGGAGTATTTCTGACTTGCTGGGAAATCAGCAAGTCCACCACTCCTCCTGAGACTGCCCAGGCTGTACAGCCGGTGGAAGTGATGTGGGACATTCAGCCCAGATACTGTTACATTGAATTGGCTTGGTGAGTTGAGCTTGTGCTAGAATTCACCCAAAGGGAATTGCGAGGTGATAGCACTGGATTCTTGGCTTTCCCACAGTACAAATCACAAACATTCAGCTGAGCTGTCCTACTGCTTCATTTTAAGAAAAAAAATTAAAAAAAAAAAAAGAAACTGAGTGAGGATTCAGCAAGCAGTGGGTTTTCTTTATCAGTGATCTTAGGACAAAGTAAAATCAAACTGTGAGTTTTTAATCAAGAGCTCCAGCTGCAGCTAGGGTGCATCTACCTTAGGGAGTTAAGTGAGATCAGGAGTGTAGTTTTGAAGTGGATGTCCTATTCAGATGCTCTGCTTTGCATCAGGGATTGATCTCAGAGAGCATGGGCTGGGTTCCCCTGGGCTGAAAGTAAGTTGGAAGATGCTCTTCATAAGCACAACCAATGCACTCTAGGGTTAGGTTGATATTCAACCCATGGGATCAGACCAGAACTAGTCCAAAGCAAAATATCCCTGACATACAGGGGCATGTCAGGTCCTCAGCACCAACTGTGTTCCAATATATCTCTGTCTACAGGTCAGCACTACTTGCTAAGAAAGGCATAGCCTTCAGTGTAAGCTGCAGCATCGTGCACCTTCATGCAGTTTGATCTTTATGCACCACATCTGAATGTGGCCCAAGTTAATCAGGGTAGAACAGAAGCATATTGAGACAAATTAATCTCTGGGTAAATCCATTAATCTCGCTTGCAGGCTGCTTAGGAGGCAGCATGGCTATGCCTTGGCTCTGTGGTTTGGGCACCAGAGAGCTATAACTCTGGCAGTTGAATATTTGCTGTGTTTTTCCCTGTAAGTTTTACTCACCTTTGAAGATTTCCTTTGTGTGTTTCCTCCTCCTGCAGAAAAACAGAAACAAACATGATAAATTATTTCTGAACCTGTTGGAGGCATTAGCTTGTGGGTGTTTTGTCATTCACTTCCAGTTAGTTCCACCAGATATGTTTGCCTCTAAAAAGTGACTGATTTTCTCTTTGAACATGGGCAGCAGAATGGGCAATCCCATCAGGACAACAGGCTGCACAGGGAAAGCTTTATAGTCCTGTGCAGTCACAGATGGAAGTGAACTGCACATGGCTTTTTTTCCACATGTACAATATACTGTTTTGGACTATATATTTGTAAGCAAATTTGTTCTGTGGAGTTAATCTGCTTTATATGAGAAACCTAACTGTGCTGAAATGAGAGAGAAAACATGGCCCTTTCACACAAAACATCATTATATGTTCTCTAGGAACCAACAAATGGCACCCGTTGAAACTCATTAGCTATAGCAAACGTGTGGGAAGACTATTACTTGTTTCGTAGGGGGAGTACCTACAGCTTGCCAGCAGCATTAAGATGTTTTTATAGCAATTACTTCCCTGTGACAATTCCCATAATGAGTGGTTTTTTAAATAAATACTTCTGAAGCAATTGGTCTACAGTTATTATTTTAACTGTTTGCTTATATTTCTAATAAACTATAGGGAATACAAAATATGATGAGGAAAGAAGGAGTAGTAGTACCTATTACTTTTGTTTGACCTCATGAAATCAAGAACATTACCAATACAGAAGTCTATTTCAAATTCTGACTATTGAAAAAGAGCACAGTTTAACTTGGCAAATACCTTTCTGGTTTTTATCCAGTCAGGGGAAAAATAGGAGTAAACTGATCCTTTCATTGCCTCTGGTGTAAGTCCAGAATAATGTTGTTAGCCTCAGTGGAGTTACTACAGAGTAAATCTGACCTAACTGAATGGAGAATCAGGCTGAAGGCTGGATTGACTTCTACTGCAGTTAGTGCCACAAAGAAAATACAAGGCAGAGGAGCAGTCAGTAAGCTGCAGTTTATTTTCTTCATCCTCAGTTAAGCTATTCATTAAACTCCAATCAGCCTCGCCTGAGCAAACCCTCTATGGGAAAATGACTTTGCTCAGGTTTCCCTAAAACATGCTTTGAAGGAAAGAAACTACACAAATATCACCAAGGGCCAAATTTTGCTGCCAATGCTTTTGTTAATTGCCATAATGTCTGAAAAAAAACCAGAAAAGGGAAGAGAGATCTTCCTTCTTAAATATCAGACTGAATTTGAAGAAAAGTAAACAGCAGTCAAAATTAAACACAAAGCATGGATCCTTGACACTGGTACCAATCAACATTCTTCACTGAGTACTTGCACTTGTATGAAATAAAAGCTAAGAAATAATGAACATGGGATCACACAAATCTCAAAGAACCTGATTTCCTAGCATCAGTTACATGCTTAGAGGACAAGCTGAGTGTGTAACCCATGTGCACAAATCTGAATTTTCAGGCAAGAAGAAAGTATTCAAAACTTGGACCAAGCAACTTGCTGCCTGCTTAATAATTTTAACTTCTGGCAGTTTCAGAATGCTTCTTGTTCTGCAACAGCCGCTAACAGTCATGGACCAATAGGAAGTAAGGAGATATTAGTGTTTTATGTTGTAATGTGTTTTTAATCTCACAGGAACTGCTAAAGTGTATAGTTGTGGTTAGTGTGAGCATTCTCAGTGCCACTAATATCATATGTCAGTTCAAAGGCTACTTTGTGCCAACATATGGAGACAGGGACCCATATAAACAAAACTGTGAAGATCTGGAACTGGTGAAAGTAAGACTGTGGTGGTGCAGATTTTAGCAGGACACAGCCTACATTAACTATGGCCCAATGACATCCCTTAGGACTGTGTTTTAGATCTTTATCACTTTATGGTGTGATCTCAGCGTAATGAAGAATAATTAGCTAATGAAGAATAACTGAATTTTTTAACATCTCATCTCATTTACTCATGTTAATCTATTTAGAAGGCAACCATGATGGAACAACCAGAAGTATCTCTCTACAGCACTTACTGCTTTACTAACAAAATATACCCCATGTTTCTTCATATATATGCATCTATTTAAAACCGGAAGAGATTTAAGACCTTCTAAGGCAATATGTTATTTCAGATATAGTTCTCATACATAATATGAGTAGCTGTAAGACGAGGTAATCTTTGGGACCTTTAGGCAGGCTTCAGGTTTCTCAGGGGACTGACACTGGTCTAATAATCTCATAACTAGGAATGAAATCTTGTCCATACCAAATTCACTACTGGGTAACAGTAAGTGGTGACCGTGACACAATATCTGACTTCCTATTGCAGGGATGCTGTGCCAGTTCTGACATAAGAGACAAGAAGCTGGTTTGATAAAAGGTAGAAGAGCGCATACTTCTGTTAATCCCATCAGGAATTTCTCCCGCTCCAGCTGCCGAGACCGGTACTCATCAGACTCATCGGGGGAATCAAGAGACAGCGACTCCAGAAAGAGGTTTTCTGTGGCGCTGCACCGATCACTCTCCTTCAGCTTAGACAGTGACCGATCGTCAAACTGAATGGCGTCCGAGTCAGAGTAGGATCGGGACCCCATTGGACGAGGCACATGATGGTTCCCCTGGGTCGTAAATGAACGAAGGCTACTCTCCTTCTGGTCGCACAGAAAACCACTTCCTCTTCGCGGGCTCACTTCTTTCTGAAGCTGGAAACAAGGCAAATTAAAATGAACATCAATTGCTTATGTGGCACATGGCAGTTCTGCAGAACTCATCCTTCCCCAGGAGCGAGACACCCGTGCCTTAGGGAAGCTGAGATCACTGCCTGGCTTCAGGGACACCGGTTTTGCTGCCCTGGTCCTTCAAAAAAGGAAGATGTCTCTAGGACATTGATACTATTACTTGTGGGATTTTGAGTGATTAAATGTGTATATGTACAGTTTTGCTTGTTTACATATATATGTATACATATATACACTGTGTGTATATATACACAAAATAACACATCTGTCTGCAATCTGATTTTTAAAGAACCAAATCAGCATTGACTGTTATTTAAAAGCAATCTTGATATGAGATCCAAAGTAATAAAAGTAGAAGCTCAAAGAAGGGTGAGTGATCCCATCAAAACAAATGCATTTTTCTTCTGGTCAGCAACACAAAGACTGCACTTTTATGTACATCGCTTGTTTCCAAAGGTGAAAAAATCCGCTTCACAAAGACAAAAGCTTTGTTTTATACATGGTCTAGCCCTAAAGCACGTCTAGAAAGTTGATTATTTGTACAGAACAGCATTGTCAAAGGGATGAATTAGGCATGCAAAACATGTTTGAAGAAAATGCATATTTATAGAAGGGCTATCAAAGCTATTAACTGTACACTTTGCAAAAACTGGGTGAAGAGAGGGTGAACCAATCTTAAAATTAGATTATGTGATCAACTTCTCCTTTAATTATAAATATAACAGGATAAATGAAGTAAGTGATATTTTCAAGCATGATGAATGATAATCCGTTAAGTAGCTCTGATGTTTTGCTAGAGCAGCGTGCTGACATTAGTGACAATAACCGGCAAACGCAAGCCATTTTCTAGAATCCTGGAGACTAAGGACCTACAAAACATATTATTTAAATTTTGTTGTGTGTGTTTGGAAAAATGAACACACATCCTATTGCCAAATATAGATTAAAACACTTTAGTTCCCAAATGGTTAGATTTGCATTTGAGCTAAAGTCAGTGAGATTTTTACATGATTCACTCTACAAAAAGGGGAATGCATCTTCAGTATTTTGCTCATTATATACAAAATCTGAAACAGTTTTATTGAAAGGACACAATTTAAGGTATCCTATAAAGGTAGGGGCTGGAAGGTGTATCTCAAGAGATCCTTGAGTCCATTCCTTAGCAAGACCCAAAGCAAGAAGAAATGGTAGTCACATGTTTTCTGCATACACAGTTCCAACTGCAAGCCCTTCCAGATTTTCCGAGATCGTATAAGGATAATGATCTGGGAACCTTTATGAGAAAACAGTACAGATTACCGGCTCACTCTCTGAATCTCAGACAGCTGACAGGAGAATTAAAGTGAGAAATACTGGCCTAACTTTTCAAGAGTGACTAATGATTTTGAGTCCCTCTGTGTTTATACCTCTAAAACCACAACTTTTCATACGGGTGATTTTGTGGGTTTAAATATCTGTCAGTGTGCTCTGTGCACAATTAGCTTTAGGAGCACAGTGGAGGGAGCTTCTCCAAGGGAAAACGAAGTGACAGTGTACATAAAAAAACATCTTTGAGCTCTGAAAAAAGTAGGTCATCATGTTTTTTATACGCGAGCAGTATTCCCATAACCATCCAGAATAAAGTATTTATACATTATATATTTCTATATATATTATACATAATATATTTTATACATTGGTGTGAGCTTTCCCCTTAACTTATGTGTATTATTCAGGAGCTGTGTGAAAGCAGACAACCATAAAGCATTAGTATAAAATTTGGCACATACGCTTCTGCTCTTAGACTCTGTTTTTCAAACATACACACTGGTGTAGTCTCCTCATCCTCTATGTATTGCCATACATGGAATACACACAGAAAAACCCTGGGGAGAAGGACTTCAGAGATATACTAATTGTTTCCATATAAAGCAGGGCATGACTGCAATCTGAGAGGATATTCAACTAAAAGCTTGCAAATATTTGGAAGCTTCCTGTCACACAGCGAAATGTTTGATTGTAAGCAAAGATGGAGTTACGAAGTTTTGCAGGCAGGTAGCCAAGATTTCAAATGCTATTTCAGATTATCTAGTCCTCTGAAATTAGCTTAAAATAATAATTTTTATGTCCTCTATCTATTGCTATGTCTGTTTATAACTCTGTTGTACAGCAAATATGTACTTGAAACCTAGAGTTTTCAGAATAGTAACAAAAGAAATCAGTTTCAGGGCTAGTTAAGAGCTATTCTGTAGGCTCTCTCAAGATGACATTGAGAGGTTATCTCAGGTTTAAAGAGAATTAAAGGCTAGGTAACATTAACAGGCATTTCTCTGTCAATTCCTTCAATATGCTCCATTCCCAGGGAATAGAAAAAGCAGTCTTTAACCAGGCTAAGTCCCTCAATCTATTGAGAATACACTGAAGACATAATATTTAAAAATATTATGTTCATAGGAACAGCAGCATAAACACCCAAAAAGGTACCAATGACTCTCCAAAAAAAGTTTGTGTCCATATCCTTAGTATCTTGGGAAATTTTCTGAGGGATATTTAATACCCGCTATGTGTGAAGGATCCACAAGAGGCAGTCTGGTTACTGAAACTCAACAGTTAGAAATCAGACAAGCCACGGAAAACTCAGCATCTTCAGCCACTGAACCCAGAAAACCAGGTAATATGGATGAAGAGATCTGCTACAAGCCTTCCTTAGCTCATAGGCCTTGGTTGTTTTATCTTAGGAGATATGTTATTGGGCTGCATTATAAAGGCTAGCTCAACGAGCTGCATGAAGTATACACAAAAACCCTCAGATAAATGGGAAATTAAAAAATACAGAATATAGTTATTGATATTTTTTAATTAAGAAGCTCAAAAATCACCTTTCTTGGTCTGTAAAACCTTCCTATTGGTCACTGTCCACTCAGACCTACACTTTTAGTAGCAATTTTAGATATATCTGTAGAGTACAGCATTTTTATTAAGTGCTTTGTGGGTTTAACAGCCATAGCTCAAACTGAGGTTTAGTCTTGCATTAATAATTTACAGCCTGGTGTCTTTTCTTTAGCTTCTTCTTGTAGCCCAGGCATGGGAACATGAGACAGATAAAAAAACCCTTTTCAGAAACTGGTCATGAAGTTACATTGGGCTTTCATCAGCTTGACCTGGGAAGCTACTTTGTGCTTCATTCAAGCATAGTGCACCCTAGAGAGCACGCACAAATCTGGTGCAGTGCCATTTTTGATGTACTAAGGACAGAAAGTATTGAGGATCCAAAATTTCACTTGTTTTTCTTACTTTTCCTGGAATGCATGACTCAGAGCTGAACAATGTTCAGGCAAAAATGGTGTATTAACTCTCCCTCATTAAACTCCTTAATGTTTTTCTGTGGCTTCCAGCCAGATAATAATAGGTATGATTTGGCTCTAATACTAAGTAGATAAAAGTGTGCATGGGCATGAAAAACAAGGCATGCAATTATCAGATTTGCAAATTGTAGCAGAGGCGTGCGCAAAATTCATGTGACCAAGGCCAGAAGTGTCTTTTGAATATTTAGTATTGATAGCTGTCTATTTGTTATCAGTCAGGGCTCTTCATGTTAACCCCTTGGGTTCCTTTTCTAGAGAAAAGGATTCAGCTGAGACTGAATATTCACAGCAGCTGCATCTTCAGTGGCTAATTCACAGATGAACAGACCTTTCTGGCAGGAAGCTTTGTATCAAACCTTGAATAACCCTGGGTGTGGGATTGAGTGTTTTAGCACAAAGAGATGCATGAAAGCTTTCAAACAACAAATCGATGTGACCATGCCTGTCCAGGGTAATTGAAATGAGGCAGGAAATGGCCTTTAACCTGGAGCTGATTTCTCATAAGCGGTCTTTTATAGGGTTTATGAGCATTTTCCTTTTACTCCCTTGTGTATGTAAATTGTTTTGTAGCATGAGAAACACTGATGTAGTCAAGGAACCAAAATTGTTCCTGTGCTGCTTCTTAATACAGTCTCCTGACCTCGGCCTGAGTGTAGTAACGGTGCAAGGCCTCATGCTTGCAGCCAGCTGTTGCGCACCCCAGGATGACTCCTTACCTGCTCTATGCGCCTGAGTAGCTCCTTCTTTTGACGCTCCCATTCTCGCCGGTCTCTATCTAGCCTGTCCAGGAGCTCCACCTTTTCCCGGTTCCAGTTCTTCTCATTGTGCTGGATTTGCCAGCGGAGGTCCATCACCACACCATGACTCTCAGCCAGAAGCTTCTTGTGCTCCTCTC
>NW_010168253.1:21047-65086 GCF_000695765.1 Mesitornis unicolor | reverse complement strand
CCCTGCAGCTGGAATTAAAAGAAAACATTATTAGGACATTAAACTTTCTGTGGTAAAAGCCTGTGTCTGACAATGAATTTGAGTTAAAGACCTAGCACCACAAAGGCAATATTGAGATCATGGCGATTCTTAGGATCTCCATAAATTATCAAATATGTTCAACTTGAAAAAAGTTTTAAAATCAACATGGTGAAAACCATAGTGAATAATTTCTCAAGCTCTATCTGCTCATGCTATTAAGGCATCAGTTATGATCTTTTTAATGGGAGACTGCGTACCAGCAAAGGATGAAACATGGAGATAAACTCCAACCTCATAATTGTCTCTAAGACAATCAACAGGGCAATGTCCTCAGCCACTGCTCTGCCTTTGTGCTCTCACTCAGTGCACCCGAAACCTAAAGACAGTGCATTCATCTTCCGAAGAGACCTTTCTCTGAACAACCCTCAGCAATGGTCTTATTGTACAACTCTTCACACCTTCCAACAAAACCGGGTGTTAGCAGCAGAAGGAGATGGATCAAGATCATTCACCCATCTCTGCAGATTCTGGCGTCTGAACTGATTTTTAGGGCTGATGCTACCTTCCCTCCCTTCTCCTTCACTTCATGCTCAGGGATCAGCTTGATTACATCCAAAAAGCTGGCCCCATCCATAGGAAAATGCAGGCTCAATGGAGTGTCAGGAAGTCTCTAGTCCAACCTCCTGCCTCCAGCAGGCCTGGCTCTGAGATCGAATCAGGTTGTGCAGGACTTTGTTCAGTTGGATCCTGACAAACCTCCAAGGACAAGGATTGCACAACCTCTCTGCCCAACCTGGGCCACTGCTAGACTATTGTCAGAATGAAAAAGGTGCTCAGTAGTTTTCTGTTAAGTTCAAGTGAGTGAAGAATTTATCCCTGAAGCCCGACCTTTTGTTGACAACTCAGTAGGTGTGTGAGTGACTCAGAATGGGATACATCTCCATCCCCTGGCTCTGCAGGTGAACTGGAGTGAAAAGCAGCAAGAATTCATTTCCATCTCTGAAGTTAAAGTTGTCCTCAAAAAGGAGAGGCAGCAGGTCTGCTGGGAAACATGATGCTTTAGCAAGAAAGGACAACACCTTCATATTGCCCTATGTGGAAAATAAGCCCAAACTTTCTGAGCGAGGGGAAGTTCAGACTGGATTCAGGAGTGAGTCTTACTGTCTCTGGAACAGCCTCCCCAGGCAAATAGCAGAGAGGTTATAGCTTGAGTCATTTAAAATTGTACTGAGCTGCAGAGAACATCCTGTTACAGACACTTGCATTGACAGAGAGATCTTAAAACACCTGCGTCCTCTACCACTAATTTCCAAAGTCCAGTTGTTTTCGAATGACCAATGAAACAACCAAAATATTTCATTATAAAAAAGCAGCATCCTATTTTAAAAAAGTTGACATGACGCCATCTTTCTCACACTCATCCTATTTGTGCAGTATAAATTTGTGGGACCAGCAGCAACGTGCGAGAGGCTATCCTGGACACAACTGCATGTCATCCTGTGCCGGACTATGGGTTCACCCACACCAGAGCCCTGGCTCTTGCCCCATTTGAGAAGAATACAGGAAGACTATAAGTACAAAGATAAGTTCAAAACAAAGGCAAGTATACAATGATACACCTTCAGAATAGTTTCCTGGTGTTCAGTGATCTGAGATCTAAATCTATCTCAGTTCCCAGTTCCCTGAATACTGAGGTTTTTCACTTGCCCAGCTGGAGGCTAAGAATTACTAGGAATCCTTATTGACTCACAATCCCATACTTGGTAGCAGTCTCATTATTTCTTGTCTTAAAAACAATGCCTAAGGATCCTTCTGTCAAATAAGATGTACATGCATTTCTGACAGCCAAGACTTTTATTTTTAACGATGTATGCAGTGCTAAAGCTCCAAAGCAGCAGGCAATAGTACATTGTCACCTCTGATATGCTGTGCTTCTGTATCATAACTGTTTTCCTTCCCTTTTTTCTTTCTTTTCTATACAGAGAGTTGAAGCATCTAAATGCAAAAAGCATTGCCAGTGACTATTAATTAGGAGTTGACTCTCTTGAGGCAAATGCTCTTGTTAATTGACCTACTGCTTCACAAAAAAAAAGTAGAAAACAGTAGCAGTGAAGACAACAGTGGAGACTAGAAAGGCCTTGATTCTCTATTGGCTTGTCAAGAGTTTGGCAGATTTATACCCCCCTTAGGGTGGGAGTGCTGTGCAGCCTGCTGCTTCATCACTACCAGGCAAAGCAACCAAATGACATCGTGAGAGGTTCTCCTACCCACATCGACATGACAGATGTTGGCAAAGTATAGCAAAAGATGTTAATATGACTATACGTAATGTTGATATTTTACATGTTCTTCATTAGCTCCTCCCATTTTGAACCTGAAATTGAGCCTGTAACAGAAGCACCACATATTTTGAATCCTTAACATTAGTTTGAGACAAATTTATGTTTATATTATTTGTATTTCAGGCTTGTTATATTAGAATTTTTATTTTTTTATATTTAATTTTTAATAGCCTCCTTGCAATTGTGATCACATACACCAGACCTCAGTGGGACACGCATATTGTTTGCCCTATCCTGATTGACATTCTAACGATTTATGTGCTAGTTTTTTGCTACTGCATTAGGGACCTGTTTTTACTGTGAAATATAAATGTAGTTTGGGGAATTGGTTATGGTTTTATGTCTTAAATATTAACCAGTTCCATTTTTTTAATTTGCCAGAAAAAATGTAAAAAGTAACCCCTGTGGCTCAATAGTTACCATGTTATATATTATTACCAGTGGAGCAGCGGAGGTAGCAAAGAGCCTGATAAAGCCACCAGAAGGAAGGATGCAAATCTGTCTTCTCCCTGGGTAGGAATGGCAGCACCATCCTGGTGCCAAACACCAGCCAAAGTGGCAGCCTGGGAGTTTATTGCCCATGCCAAGGCAAAGCATGCTAGCTCTACCTTGGCAGTTCCTTATCAGACTAACTTTCTCTAGGTTTTGCTCTTTGTTGCCATCTCGGGTTTCAGGTAAATCTGTCACTGAGGTTTTATTTTTGGAGGAGCAAAAGTGGGAACTGATTTTGTTTCCTTTTTCAAGTGATCCCTTGTCTGGAAACGTGTGTGCACTAAGAAGCAGCTAAACTGAGAATCTGTATCTGCTAAGAGAAAACCCTGCTAAATTGAAAGCTTCTACCTTCATGCTGGGAAAGCATCCTGCAGCACCTGGGCAGGAAAAGCAGCACTTGCATCTCAGCTCTGTGTGTCAGAGTGAGACTCCAAGGTTCAGTAAATCCTCCTAAATGTACCACCCTCCTGGCAATGAATATTTTTATTACTTTTCTGTAGAAAAGCTCTACAATTACAAACCTTTTTTCTCAAGACCAGAATGTATTAATTCTCCCACCCATCCCCTCTTCAATGTGCTGTCAGCTTTGGAAATAAATCCTTGTGAGTTTTTTGCTGATTTGTTTTCCTATTGCTTCAGAAACAGTACATCTTCTGTGAACAGTCATACACGACACTGAAGCATGTGGTACCAGATTTTATACACATACTTCTAACAGTATCCCATGATGGGTAGCTAGAGCTCTCTCTTCAGTGAGGTACCATCCATCACTAACCAATAACTTTGAATAGCTAGTTTAATATTAAACATATTGATCTACCACTTCAGTATTACTGAATCACTCTTTTCTCCTATGCATCAAATACTGCAGTTGATAAGTGCCAAGGCACAGTGACGAGATAATTGTGAGCACAGCAGCATCAAGACACTTTCTCTCCTATAAATGCCAATAAATACAGACACCCACATGCCTTATTATCACAGCTGACATGTTACCAGCCAAATATTCTGAGAAAATACAGCAAGACAAAGTTCAGTTCCTTTGTCCTCACCTATGTCACCGTAGTACCTACTACATGAGTACTTGTACTGGGACAACTGGAATCCAAGAGACAACTCATAAAGCAAAGCATTGCTCAGGCTTCAGGGGGGCTTTCAGGCACCAGGGTAAAATGAATAAATATAGTCCCTTTCTGGCTTTCATAGATTTCATGTCTCATTAAGCACCTCAGCCATTCTTCACCGCTGTTGGATGCAGGGGACATTACCTGCTCGATGTGGCACTTCAGTTCAGTCATTTCCACCTCCCAGGCTGCCTTGTGCAGGGCATACTGCTGCTGGAGGCCCTGGCGCTCACGCTCCTCATCCCGCAGCTCTGAGCGGAAGTCATCCAGCAAAGTCTTCAGAGCATTCAGCAGCTTCCGGTTTTCACCTGCCTGCAGCAACAAAAGGGAAGAAATGCTGTCATTGGATGGCTTTAGCCTACAGCTTCATTTTGAGGGAGAAAAATGCCTGCATGTCCACTGCACGGAAGAGAAAGTGCCTGGGATAACTTTTGCATGAGGAAACTATGAAAAGCAATGCCTTGCCTGTCTACAGGTTGCCCAGGGAAGTGTTGGAGTCACCATCCCTGGAGGTATGTAAAAGATGTGCAGATGTGGCACTTAGGGACACAGTTTTGTGGTGGACTTGGCGGTGTTAGGTTTATGGTTGGACTCAATGATCTTAAGGGTCTTTTCCAACCCAAACGATTCTATGATTCTGCGATTCTATGATTCTACTTCTTCTTAGCTCTAGTCCTGAAGCACCCATGAAAGCCGAATATATTTAAGTCACATTGAAAAAGGCAATAAACATCTTCCTGGATTGAGGACATCTGTAATAACTTATTTTTTAACACTTAAACCAAAGCTAGAGTATCATTCCTGAAGTTTTTGGGTAGCTGGACATCTCATACAGTCATTGCTTAGCATCAAACCTCAAATATTTGTAAACTACATACAAAGAAAAGGAAATAATTTTCAATGCTTTTGTATTATCAGATAAAATTGCTTTGGAAAAAAAGTGGAATTCTGAGCTGAGTACCTCTGCTGAGATGTTTCATTAGTTTGCACTTCACATTTCTCCTCAGTCCCAGCCAGCTGCACACAGATTAGCTCTGAAGCAGCATCCCATTTGGTACCAAATTCACAAATACCAAGCAGGCCATGATCATACTGAAAATGTTGTCTGTGCTCTTGTGCTAGCCAGGAGCCAAGAATGGAGTTAAAAGTCTAGCCCAGAGCTGACATCTGATCTTGGCAAGTACTGAAAGACAGCACGTACATTTATTCAAATATATAATTTTTTTCTTAGTTTTGGTGTTTACATTCTGCAATTTCTCTGGAGGCTTCCAAAACCTGTAATTCTTATGTTAAATATTGAAAAACATTTTTCAAAGATTCATTCTGGATCAGTAAAACAAGGGTTAATCCACTGATTTTTGCAGTCGTTGAAGTAGAAAACAGAAATGTGTAACATGCTTTATTTATCCAAAGTTTAAATCAAATATTCCAAATGAGTCTCTCAAAGACCAGGTTGTAGCTAGAGATTATATCTGACAAGTTATTTTTAATAGAAAAGACTTTTAAGGAAATTATAATTGATCAGCAAACACAGCATGAGCAGAAAAATGGGAAAACTTCCTCAACAAATTCAGCATTTAAACACCTGGTTCTCATGAATGCATTAGCATCCTTAGGAAGGCCTAACTCAAATTAGCATTCTTGATTCTTGCATGATAGTCCAACTCATTTTATTTTTTATTTGTTTTCCCTAGTAGAGGCTTCCTACAATTCTCCTTATCTGGTGTTTTATGAAGTACCTACACGAGGACTTCTTTGTAGACAAGTCAAGTAAAGAGATGTACGCAAAAATTGAAATAATTTTCATGTGCTTCTTTTCAATGACTATACATATAAAATTTTATGCAGACAACTAAGCTGATTTCATATGCTCATCAGATTTTTGGCATCACTGAACTCACCTCACCCACTTCTGTAATCACTGATCAGACATACCACGGTGCCTTTTTTCTTTAAAAAAAAAAAAGTGGTCTACTTTTTCCAAGCCATTTGGTTCACCAGCAAAAATATGTTAGATGCAGGGAAATGACTGCAGGTGCTTGTTGACTGACCTATAATCTGTTTGGGCAAATGAAATGTGATGACATGCAACATGGGGTTTTATAAGAAACTCACCCACAGAAGCAGATTTAATTCCATTAACATTTAATGCCAATTAGCAGTTTCCTACTATACAGCAGCAGTCTCCATCATGCATATAAGATCACCTACTTTTCAATATGTCATGAGATTTTATGTTTCCACCATGCATTTTTGTTCTGATACCCAATTAAGGCTAAATTCTCCAAATGTCTCAAGCCCCTTGTGTAGTAATCAGAACAAGAGCTCTTTTGAAGATTTGTCCTTAGTGTCACAACAGGAGATGCTGGGTATTGAGTGCATCAAAATCTGGCCTCATCCTCTTTGAAAACCCTGACCCCAAATGTCTATGAAGTGCTTTCATTCAAGAGCCACATTCTGTGTTTTCTGGTGTGCTGCATAAACCTTTCTCTGGCCAAGTAGTCTGAAGCCTCCACGAGGAAAATGAGGCAGAAGAAAAATAAAGCCAAATAACACTAAATCAAGCTACATCCCTCATTGCTGTGCATACATTTGATAGCTTTAGAGTCCTGTAAAATTAGGTTTGCAAAGAAGGAAGTGATGGACTGGGACAGAAAGGAGCCAAAAAAGCCTCATTGCAGGTTTGTAGCCTGCTGGGATGAGGGCAGGTCTTATTTCTGAAGGCATTACACTAATGTCACTATGAGACAAGAACCCCAGGTGCCCTCTTGGCTTGCTGGGATTTTAATTACCTTGCCAACATAAATCCAGTTTTGGTTACATACTTATAATTCCTGCAGAGAAGTCTCTTTTGCATGACTTAATATTTACACTGAAGTTGGAGAGGTCTGTGGGATTATTTTTTCTGTTTTACCAAACTGGAGTGTTTTTGGAGAACAAAGTGCTTTTGAGACAATGTGCTCTGAAATACAATGTTTACATCTAGACATGCTTTATGTTTCTGCTGGTAAAACTGCCAAACAGCCTCTGCATAAGTCCCATAGATACACAGTAAGAACTACTATAGTCTTTCCATTTCTCCCAGGGATGCTGTACAGGCAGAAGAAATGGGGCAAGGCTGGACAGTCTCCCGTGGAAGGAGATGGCTTTTTAGTACCTTTCCAGTTAACGGAATTTAGGGTATGGAGGAATCGGACTGATTCACAGCTGATCTAAGACAAGAGAAATACAAAAGCTGTTTCAAGTCCTGTTGTATCCCCGACTCTGGATTTATACGTAAAGGTAACAACAGCTGACAATAAGCAAAAACTTAACATACTAAACCTCAATTAAATTCCAGGACTTTGGAGTCTTTACTAGGCAGAGTCAACTCCAGAGATGGGAGCTTCCAGATCTAGAGAAGTATGGGAACAGAGCAATTGTTTGAAACTTGGTTCTGCTTTTAAACACAATTTATTTTTCTCTGATAATTTCACTGAAGACTTTAGCCCCAGTCTGGTACTACAAGCAGTTTAGTAGAGCAGTCAATTAAAAACACAAGGTCAGAAGCCTAAGCAAGAACTGTACATTTCCACTGTCCAATCACAGACCCTGGAAAAAGTGCAGCTGGATCTTGGTACAAATCATTATAGTACATTTAGGTCTTAATTACTATTCCTTAGGGCTTTTTTCTTAGCTAAGATTTGAAAACAAATATTGTATGAACAAAAAAACATCTTACTGGGGATTCTCTTGACAAGCCCCCTTCTCTCCCGCAGCAACAACACAAGTGTATTGTTTTTAAATGCTTTTTCCATTGGACCACAGATGTGCATAGTCTTTTCATCTTACTCCCTTGACCTTCCAGCATCCAACAGGCATCTCACCCTTTCTACTCAACTGAACCAAAGCTCTTCCTCTTACCACACACATAGAAACACTGACTTACAGCAAGCCTGCCTTTACTGTGTCACCAGCCTGGCTTGCCTGCTTATCTCCTGCCCGGGACCAGACTTCCCACTTGGCTCTTGAGCCTTGCCAGTTCCTTTCCTGACCCTTTCTGTAGCCAAGGGACACCACCATGAAGAAAATATGAACTGGCTCCTCCCCATCTACTCTGCCTCTCATCAATAAACCTCTGCTGTGCCTTCAACCCTCCACACACTGGCCAGATAAATATCCCAGACCAGTGAGATGTGTACTTTACAGTGAGTCGAGTACCTCAAATCGCAATAATTTAAAATTAGAGGCTGCTAGTTGAAATGAAGGCCTCATTTTCTCAAAATAATTCCACTTTCCAGGCAGGGTGAGAAAGTCAGCAGCAAAGAGTGCAGGCTGAAAATACAAGTCATTAAATATTAACATTAAATGTTAAAAATAAATATGGGTTACTTCAAGTTACAGTAAGTCCTTTCTTTTCCCTGATCTAGTTATCTCAGCCACTCCTAGACTATCACAAGATTTCCTTCCTAATGCGAAACAAATGCTGATGAAATTAATCTCAGAGCTTGCCAGACAGAACCAGCAAAGTGCAAACCTTGGAGACTTTCGGCTTCACCACTCACCCCAAATTCCCTATATAAACAGTGCTTATATCCAGCTGAGAGCTTAAGGAAACTGCAGAAGACCCCCAAAACTCTGAGTGCTTTTTAGTGCAGCCTGACTAGTCAGTGGTATTTTGGGAGGTGAGCGCTGTTGAGAGAACTCTTCAAGAGGGACGTGCTCTGGGTCTGCTGATAATCTCAGACCTTTTAAAGGTGGGACAACACAGGCAAAGTGGTTTCTTGCTCTAGTTTTGTTTAGTTAATGTGTTTTGAGATCATATATAAATGAGTGGAGCTGATGTTTGTGGATGAAAGTCTGCAATGTGTGTAGAGCAAGGACCAGGGTCTGTTAGGTTGGTGAAAATGTGAAGGTCCAGCATGCAGGAGGCTTGCAGAGCCAAGCCATCCACTATACTGAGAAGGACAATTCAGGGCAACTGATACCAAGGGAAGTGAGGGCAGAACTTGGCTCTGGCAGAGACTGGAGAGTGCAGGATGGGTGCAGGATATGTGCTGTCATGGTCCTCCAGAAGACAGTTCTGATGCCCTGAATCTATGAGAGCATCAGAATTAACCTACACTAAGGCTTTCTATTTCTGTGCCAGAGAATAATCATAATCCTTTGTTACCACTGACAAATAAAAGCCTGTAGTACTGAAAACACTTTTTACATGCCTGTCAATAAACATAGTGCTTGTTAGAAGATTCACTGGCACGAGCAGGCAAAACAAGTTATCGTGCTTAAAATGAGAAATATTTAACAAAACCATTCAATCTTGCAGTGTTGAAATAACACTTTTTTCCTGGTTGAAAGGCAAAAAACTATTATCTTCACGAGTGCATTTGGATATCATGCAATATTCAATACCAAGAGCGGTATTGAGATGGGGTCTGTTCCTATGGGTCATCTCTTTAAGCATGATTAGCTGGAACTGCTGCATTTGAACGTCATGCAATGTATATAAAAGTGAATTATAAGCAATCTTACTTCCCATTTCTGCCACCTTAATTGAGATTAATGCCTAAGCAGTGATTATTTCAAAGAGGACATAATTTATTTGAATGTTCTTGATCATTTTAAGAGATCTCTATGGAAAGTTAGTACATGACACAGTTTGTACTGAGACAGTATGTTGGTTTATATCTATTTTACTCATTTTAGATTAAATCAGTCTGCAGATAGAATGCAGTTAAATGATGTGCTCAGGAGCATCTCTTCCATGGCCACCTTCAGCCTCTGCCAGTGAAGAGTTTGCTGAGGGGATGACAGTGATAGCCCTGGGTGACTGGCAAGGTGTGTCCTCGAAATCAGCAATGTCTGAGCTCCCACAGGATCAGAAACATTGGAACCTTTCCAAATGCCAAACTGATCAAACGAATACTACCTTGGTAGCACGCTTCACAGAAAATAACAGCTAGAGATTGGAGTTGTCAGCTACCACTAGGAAAAGGAAAAGGAAAGCAAAAGAGTATATAGACTTAAAGCAGAATATGAAGTACCATAAACACCACAGGTCTCTGCTACTTTTTATTCAAACAGAAGTTGTAACTTTAAGTTACATCTTGAACTAGAGAGGTTGGTTGCAAGACAGCCTGTGCATCTCCCAGCACCTTATTATAGGAAAGTGACTTGCTATTGCCTGCTGTTTATCTATTAGACCGTACCGATAAGAAGTAAACAGGTTGTACATAGCCATGAGAGTCTGGGGAATTCAAAGCAAAGAACTGAAATGCAAAGACACACACCAACCCCAGATCCTGCAGCGAGTCCAGTAAAGTAATGTGGTCATGGAGTGTACTTGTTTGTCTGAGAGCTCTTGTTCTGGAGTCGACTCCCAAGGCAAGGGCAAAGATAGAGATGGGGCATAAAGCTTCAAGACCTTTTTCACTGAATTCTTGTTTTACACAGAATTCTTGCTCCATCCTACTCATGATTGCAAATAATTCCATGTAACAGGATGCTCTCATCTGAACATTTTCCATTTTAAAAATGTAAGAAGATGACCCTGAAGATCTGTGGGAAGCCCTAAGACTCTTCCCTTTGAATGTTTGCTGTTACTACTGTTAGGACTGATGGAATATTAAATGCACAAAGGAAAAAACTAGGATAGTTTTTTTGCTCTGACACACACAGGCAGGGCACAGGAGATGTCAGTGAAAGTCAGCAGGATTTGCTTTTAGGCATTTAAAAACAAGGCCAGTGACAGGAAGGAACTTTGGCCTTTTTTTCCCATCATCTCTAAGGGAAACATTAAATACATGTGCTAGTTTCTTAAATTATTTAAAGGAAATAAAATCAACTCTTCTTGCTAAAAGCTTGACAGCAGAATACACTAGATGTGCTCAGGCAAGAGAAGCATGTAAATTCTGCAAACCATCACATACTGATAGAAGTTTCTGGGCAAACAGCCACAAGAGGAAATAGGACTTTTCACTGATAGCATCTGCCAACAGGAGGATAGTAACCACGTGGCTCTTGATTAAATATAAATATAATGGATGAAATCCACTGTAATTGCTGTGTAACTAGAAGTACTGTTACAAGTATGATTCTAGGTGATTTAACACAGCAGCAAAAAAAAATGAAGACCCCTGGAAAATCTAAAGCTTCCACTACCAGGGCATGATATACAAATGGCATAGTACCTGCTTCTGCTGCTGCAGTAATTCTGCAGTCTGCAGCTGTGGTCCATGTTCAGTGCTCTCCATGGTGGGACGCTGGGAGAAATCTGTCAGTGCAAACACGACATCCTCTTCCTCCTCCTCTCGCTCTCCATCATCTGCCTTCTGCTGTGACTGAATGCCAAAGTCTGTGAGGGCCTCAGGTTGCTCCATCTAAAATGCAAGAGAAGGGACACATCAACACTACTTTGCCATTTACCTTGGAGGGCAGAAATCTGTTGAAGGGTTAAGGGAAGGAACTATCTTCTCCTGCATCTCTGTGGTGGGATTTATTGACCTCTATTCTGTAGGCTACAGGAAATAATCTTTGGGTGATATATGACATGTAGCAATGTGAACACAACACTATGAAGGCCTGCAAAACAGGAGATCTACACAGCTGAGTGTACAACTATAATGCAGCATGATGGATATAATCCATCACGCTTTAATGAAAAACCATACCAGACACTAGTGTATTGTCTGCTTAAGATAAGGAGATCAGGAAGTATCCAAATCTAGCACTTTATTCCTCTCTAATGTGTTAGCAAAACATATGACTCCAGTAATGACTGGAGGTGGACTGACTGTAAATTAACCAGTCAAAAAATCCAAACACTGAAAAAATGAAAACTATTTTGATATTAGAAGATGAGCTAGTTTACATAGCAGCAAATTAGTACTGCTGAAGTAAAGCAGAACCAAATTATTTCTAAATAGCTACTTATCTCTTGTTTCTGACTCATATGACCACAGCAGATGAAGGTGAAGTTGTTCATCCACCCTTTATCTAATAATACAAAACATTAGAGTATTCAACTTAAGCATACTCCTACCAGACCTGAAAGGTTACCTGTACTGCCAGATGCAGCAAATACTGAAAAACACTAGGCACGTAAGTATCAGAAATACTGAGAAAAATTACTTAATTGCCTTAGCAAATGGTTTTGAAATTGAGTGAACCTGAAAAATAAATCTATTCTTCTCAAGAAATTGGAATAAAATGTCCAAATGGGCAAGTACCTTTTTCTACTTAATTTTTCTTAAGATAAAATTTCAAAAGCAAATGGTAATTCTCTCTGTGCAATGCAACACAATATAGCAACACCTTTCTTCATAGTGCATGTGGGCTGGCAGTCACATCTCTACTGAGATGTGTCAGCCTGGGGATTCCAGGTTGTTATGTACTTCTGAAATTCCTGATCTTAATTTAGCTGCTGCTTGGAAAATCACCATGATGACTACTGGTGTGCTGCTGCTGACGGTGATAGACGTGTGTATGGGGAAGAGGAACAAACAAGAATGATTCACTGTAAGCTCTCACAAGAAGCTGTATAATTCTCCTGCCAACACAAAAACAGAGCTTCCCTCCACCTGTATTGCTGAAGACTTTGTAAGGAACACACTATGCACACGATGAGAAAAACGACAGCTCTCAACCCATCTAAATAGATTTGACTCCATCAGCTCGCTAGTGTATTGTTCTTTCCAAAAATTATTCAGGAGTCATATCTTTGATACCTAATAAAATTTTAATTTACTATGAGACAATTTTTCCTGACCGCATGTTTGTACTATTTCAGGGTTTAGATTTGAAGATGGGTGATCTGTAATACATCATGCAGAATATACTTTAGCACAAGCCAACTTAAAAAAAACCTTCATGTTTAATTTGAATCTCCTTTAAATCTATGTGTAATTATGAAGTTGCTGATGCCACATCATATTTACAGTCTACACTTAAAGAAGGGACACCCTCGTACCCCCACTGCTTGCAATTTCATTAGGTTAATAAGGTAGGACAGTTACCTCCAAGGTGTCCTCCCTTTCCTCCTCCATTCGCTTGCCTTGCCGCCAATGTTTCAGCAGCCACTTCAGTTTGACATACAGGAGAAAGGTGTCCTGCTTGAAATGCCTGAGTTCTTGATGCAGCAGATTTTTCTCCTGGCTCCAGGTCTTCTCCTCCAGTTTGTTCTGCAAAGTCAAGCTCTGCACTTCCAAGTCTTTCCTTCGCAGGGTCTGCATGTGCTCCTCCTCCAGCTTTAATGGAATGACATACACCATGTCAATGGGGTAGTGTTCTGGGGCAGTCTCCCGGACTTGTACTTTTTTGCAAGTGAGACAAACTGAAATCTCTAGTTTTTATCAGTACTGAGTAGCTATTGAGTTTGGCTCAAGAAGTTCCTCAGCAGTTATGACTGTTGAGGGAATCAGAGAATAGCAGCTGACAAGCTTAGATAACCGTATCCAAGTAACCTGCTGTGGAAGTGGACAGTTCATTTACTTTAAAGATGCATGAGACCCTTGCTGCTGCTTACACTTTTTATACCACTGATGTTTTCCAACCTCTCTTGACTCTATCTCTGCAGTGTGTTCCCAGCACACCCATCGTCCCACACTGCTGCACATTACACATCTACTAAATACAGTTGCAGCCATTCCTACAAGGTGGGACCACATCTGCCCTTCAGACAACCTGGAATATTATCCTTGCTTCTTCCCTACCCAGTCACCAGCTCATCATTTCCTCTGTGGCAATGTCTCTCTCTCCTTCTGGAAGGACATTTCCCAAGGAACCACATCCAGTATCTCAGATACGACTACTGGTCCCTCACTTCTCACAGTCCATACTCAGAGGTGTCTGAATGACTCACAATTAATGGTTTCTCATTCTGATATGACCGGACCAGGGACACATGCAGGAACTGAAGAGACAGCAGTAGGCTGCAACTCTGCATTCACCAAGTCTCAGCTGCACTACTAGAAGCACCAAGAAAAGCTCATTCTTTGGACCACGCATATAATTACATCTGTTTCAACACAAGCCCACCTGACACATTATTCCTTAAATGTAACTTCTTTCTCAATATGTCAAAATCAAACCATGGCATGACCTGCACTCAATAGCACATGTACCAGTTAGCTGTACAGCATCTCATATTCTATGTGGATGAGATTGTGTCTCCACTCCAAGCTGTGGTTCACATTCATCAAGAAAAGGCTGATGGAAAATGAGCCACTGCTTAGAGATACCAGTTTCTACTATTTCCCATTCTGCGTCACAACAGCTTTCCCTTTGCTGACCACCTCCATAGATGAAACCTGTGAAAGTCACAGGCCACTAATGATCACAATGATTTAAACCATAAGAACATATCCTGCGACGAACAACATGCACACAGGAATGAAGAATACCTCAGAGAGTCTTCTTCAGGAGCATGGAGCCCCTAGCAATTAATACTGCTAAGAAATACACGCTTGATTTTCACGACAACATTCAGACGCTTCTGACACAGGCTACTGGTCCATACTATATCATTTACTAAGGACTTTCCTGTCCTTTAAATGATGAGCACATCATAATGTGGCATAATCTGGCATAATGTAAAATTTTCAGCATCTTTGCTACTGTGCCATAAAAAGTTCCTGATCAAATTAAAACTATTTACAGTAGTGACTAGGTTAAATGGGTTTAAAAATGCAGCTTAAAGCAGTCTGGAACAAAATTGCTATAATAGTCCAAAAAGCATACACACAACTTTTAATAAAAGGGGGTTCTTTTAAATCTAATTTTTACAGGGAGAAACAAATAGATTTTGTGCTTATGCAGGTTCTTCCACAAAATGAAGTTATGGTTAAATACAGCAAAGGTCTGAGTCATTTCCACCAGAAATCCCAGAAGATGATAAAAAAGGAACAATATCAACAGGATGGGCATGATCTGGAAAAAATGAAGAATCCAGAAGATGCTTTTGTTCTTCTATTTCTACTGGCTGTCAACATGAATAGCTAGGTTTGATTTTGCTGCATTTTCCATTGTTTTTACAAGCTGTTATGATCTAAGTCTTCCAGGTCACAAATTCTTGCAGAAGACCCTGATGGAGGTAGCTTTTCTGCTTTTTCAATGGATAGCTATTGCAGAATAAAAGAACTTTAAGAGGAAGACATAGCTTCCAAAAAGCTTTCATGGCCAATGCAACTAGGAAGGAAATCAATTTACTCGTTGCCTTCAAAAGCCTCCCTGAGAAAGCTCCTATGGAGATCAAATGGAAATTAAAGCTACTTATGAAAAAGTGGAGAGATACCACTTGTGCACAGTGAGATTAGCTGGCACAAGGACAAATGTTACACTATGCAACAATTACGCTGAATTTACTCTATGAAGTAAATTTTAGAAGAAAACTTCAGTTAAGAGCCAAACAGCCTACAAAAATTATCAACGGATTTTTTTCACTCCAGGAGCTAGCAATCACAGAATGATTGACTAATATGTTCCAGCCTTCAAAAGAGCAGGGGAGCCCATGTAACAAAACATGATTTATTCACCAGTTACGAATAAGAGGGTTGGAAGCATGGAGTACTGAGAAATATAAAGAAGTCCTAATTTAAACTGGAAGAGGGTAGATTTAGAATAGATATTAGGAAGAAATTCTTTACTGTGAGGGTGGTAAGACACTGGCACAGGTTGCCCAGGGAAGTTGTGGATGGCCCCTCCCTGGATCTGTTCAAAGCCAGGCTGGACAGGGCTTTGGGGATCTTGGTCTAGTTGGAGGTGGCCCTGCCCATGGCAAGGGTTGGACTGGATGAGCTTTAAGGTCCCTTCCAACTCAAACCATTCTGTGATTCTATGATTCTATGTAACAGTGCTTCTGAATTAAATGTTGGGTTTTCTTTGGGCTAGGAGGGGTCAGATAAGGCATAGAGCCAAACTGCTCCCAGACATCAAATGCACCCTTCCCTAGCTCACGGAGAGCTGAATGGGCTGATATAATTTTCTATGGAGTACTTCACATCTCTCTACCTCAACTTCCCCTGCACGGGGAGGACAAAACTTCTTTCCACCAAGCAGAGAAGTGAGATTCAAAATAGTAAAGTAGGCTTGAGTTTACATTTTCCCAACTTCCAGATTCTTCATTTACTCAGATGAGCTCAGACAGGGACAGCCATGAGGACACAATTTCCCATGGTCCTGACAAACAAGGTCCATGCCACACGTTATGGTCACGCATCATCTCTCCCAACAGGCAGGTTTCTTATTTACCTGGATGATCCTTTCTGTAAACTTTTCTTGTTCCTCTCGGTGAAGTCTCGTCTCCTGCTCAAGCTGAGCCTGAAGCTCCTGTATCGATACATTCTGTACAGGTAAAACATGGGAATCCCTGAGCCAATCAGCAGGACAAAGGGATAGGTTTAGCAGAAAATGTGTCTCCATGGTGTAAAAAAAAAAAAGGAAAAAGGGAAAGAACTGCAGGACAGACATCTGCACAACTCACAGTTACCAACAGTTAAAACCAAAGCACAGTGTGCAAATAAATAGCAATGACCTAAATACGTGTGGGAATTTCCTGTGTGGCTTCTTCTGAAAACTAAAGCTGGGATGCTGATGTTAGATGTTGGATATTCTCCTCAGGACTCTGCTCTGTGACTACACTTGAGTAGCTGAGACAGTGCACCATCAATGATGTTTGCCAGATTTAAGGTATTCCATATTTCTTGGTGTATTTTTCTACGATAATAAATGTTATAAAATTTTGACATTGCTGCAGAAGATGCATCTAATGCACATATGTTGAATCTAATTATTTATTCATTTGCAGCACTTCTGATTAGGCAGTCAATGGGATAGCACTTATTAAACCAACTAAGCATATAAGGTCCCTTTCTGCAGATATAGAACAGCTCTCCGCACAAGTCAACTTCGTTTTGTGATTTATACTCAAAATAATTACTCCACAAATGTAGCGATGTACGCTGTGTGAGCCTGAGGTCTGACCAAAATGCTTAAGTATCTCCCCCTTCAGCTCCAACACTATTTTAACCTTAATACTTTCAATTTTACATTCTCATTAAGATTGGCATCTCATCCACTTTACTTCTGAAAGTTACTTAATTCAAAAATAAAGAGCCACAAAGGCAGAGTCACAGACCTCATTATTTATACTATGTTAATTAATCTTGTGGCACTTATATTCCTGTAAGAACTTTCTATGCCCTTCAGTTTGTCTCTCACATTGGAGCTAAAACTCATTTATCTGTACAAAGTTGATGCTCGGAGACGCTGTCCTCTTCACATGTGTGACCGCAGAAAACGGTGCCAAACTCCTACTTCCTAGAGAAAAGATGCATTTAAAGAAGGGGTCACTTCAGGCTTCAGCGTGTAATCCCAAATTCTTTGCTGGCTGATGTCCAGCATGCTCCAACCTCAGCAGCTGCAATGATATAACACAGGTCGTGGGACCACTCTCGGGGGCTGTGTTGCAATTTCCCCCCAGCAACAGCCCCGGCACCCATCTCCTCTCCCTGAGCACTCCTCCTGCTTCCTCAGAGCAAAACCAGCTGCTGAGGCTGTTCAGGCTGAGGCAGCCCTTGCTGGGACACTTTTGGTTATTCTGAAAGAATTTGTCACTGGAACAGATGCTCTTCTCCACTAGCGAAAAGGAGGTAAGGCAGATGGAAGTATCCCATATACCACCCACAGGACCATCATCCATGGAACACCAAAAATCACCTTGCATGTACTTCCCGGGTCCTATCAGTTCCTTTACTTGATTCACTTATTGACCTGTGCAAGTCTGTTTTATACCTGAGGAAGAGACACTTCCAGCCCTCTGAAAGATACACATAGCGAGATCAAGAGCACATTAGCTGCCTTATTGATTCCACTTTAGGCCTTAAGGTGTCTGCAGACATTTTGTATTGCACAAGGCCAAAATTCAGTCTCACAAATAATTTGGAAGGAATTGTTTGCAATGGAATTTGCCAGTTTTGCACAATTGTTTGTAAACATGAGATGGTTATGCGCAGGTGTATCAGTTCAAGTTTCTCATCCAATAAAGGAAAACTTACTTTCCTCAGAAATAACTGGAGGCTGGATCAGACCAGCAAAAGTTACCAGAAAGGTGAGGTTTGAACTTTTCACTATTTACTTCACACTTGTGTTTTCCACTGAACAATGATTTGCTAAAAGATCATTTGTTCTACATTAGACTAGTATTAATTGAAATCACATAGTTACATATATAATGACAACACTTTATGTCTGCCAAATTAGGGCAAGAAAATGATAAAACTCAAGCAGTTTTTTGATAAACATGCAGCTCATGCAAAGCCAAGTTTCAGGAAACTTGGGCACTGGGATTATGCGATAACTGTTGAAATTACTATTAAATACATCCTAAAGGCAGACAGATTATTACATGCACACTAGGCAGTGCAAATATTTTTTACATTTGCTTTGCCTCTTTAAGAACAATGTATTTTTATAAGCAGTATAGTAAACGCATTGAAAAGCAGTTAATGCATCAACACAGAGCCACACACTTTTGCCTTCCTTAGGTCTCTTTATAGTCTAGAATAGTCTATCAGAAGCATTGGGATTAGTACTGCTCACATAAAGGGAGATACAGCTGCTTAAGCGCCTAATATATTGTTGCTAAGCATTTGGATCATGGACGAGGAATGTACAGAAATGTATCATGTGATATTTGTATATGCAGTTCAGGTACTTGGCTTTGCACTGATAGAAGTCTAGATTTTCGTATGTGGAAATCAGGCCCCTATCATATCATCAGCAGGGTGTAATCTACAGCACAACTGTTTTGGAAAACAACTCTGCTACAAAATGGACACAGAAGTTGGTATCCTGTTAACTTCCATTCTTTGTCTCCTTTGTTCTCATTCATGAACGCGCTACATGAGGAACGGAAAACATCCCGAATGTGACAGCTACCACACAACGTACTGACACCACAGAAACAGACACAAACTCACTACAACGAGACAAACATAATATGATGTGAACTACAAGCTAGTGCTACTCCATCACAGCACCACAGAAACAGCTGCACTTCATCTGCAGCTCGACACCAACTTGACAGTTTTCCATGTATCCCAATTATTGCATTACCAGATCCACTTCCAATGCCATCTCTTCAGACAGGCACTGTCAAATCCTTCTGCTGAGTCCTTTTCTCTCACCTGTTATCACTCCAGAACAAGCTAATCCATGTCCGTGTCTTTACCTCAAGAGGATGTTCAGAGAAAAGTCATCCGCGCTTTGGGGGCTTCACCACTGCTCCCTCATTGCGCTGACCCCCTTAAAGCCCGTTGAATGCTTTTCAGGTTACTTTTCAGCTTGCAGAAGCCCACATTTCTACCATGACTTGCTTTTAGAATATTACCATGCACCATGAGGTATGGATGGGTTTTACTTGTCTGTTATCTCCATTTTACCATAGCTAACTGCAATCTCAGTTTGCCTGCAAACTTAGTTTATATGCAACAACTGTGAACATCAAATTTCATGGAATCTTTCTTTTTAGCCTTTTTTTTTTCCAGGAGGGATGGAACAAAATAAGGCCTGAGGAGGCAGAGTAGAAAGATGCTCTCCAGCATTTGTGTGCAATTCCAGGAAGCCAAAAGATGAACGTTTTATGCTGCTCACCTAATGCTATGTTATGCTTTGAACTTTACATTTGACCATGCAGTGTAAAAACTGCTACATTTTCATGCTGACGTGATGACAGCTGACCATTGCATGCATACAATAAACCAGACCAGAGAGGAACTTCCAGTGCCTTTTGTATTACTTTTTACATGCAATACACATCTAACTGAATTCTCAGGGGCCACTTCTGAAGAGGTACTCTTTTCCTCACCCCTTAAAAATAAATGCTGTATATTCCATTTGCTAGTGTACAATAGGCAGTTGTGTGGTTATTTGTCTGTGCTTATATGGAGAGTCTCTGATTTTGTGAAAACAGAGAACACTTTGCTCCAAGACTTTAAAAATCCATCTCATTGTATGGATAGTATACAAAGCCTCACTGAATTCAGTTAGGACTGGGATATCCAGATTTACATCATAAAGGGTCTTTTAAGCCATTATATTGCCGACCTTTACGGAATCTTGCATAGCAAGAAAGAATACAATTCATCAAAGTAAATTATTCTTGCTGCTCCTAATCTTGGTGGGAAGGAATACTGTCAGCACCAGTTTGTCTTTCTTATTCCCACAACTTTGCATTGGAGGAATAATGGACACTAACAGATACAACTTCCTATGTGGTCCTCAGAAAAAAAGTCACAATCTATAAAACATTCACTGTTTCCTTTCTGGAAAAACAAAATCTTAAATCAGGACAAGAGAAAATGATGTGCAGGTTTTCAGCACATGGCCAGGAGCTGCTGTGAAAGCCAACCAGCTGAAAAGCTCTCATGTGGAATTATGAAAATTGCATAGAAAGAGCACACACTCCAAAACCAGCTAAAAATAGAACATTCAAAATACAGACCAAATTTCTCCTCATACTTCCAAAATGTATCCATATAGAAGTTTTGATTCAAAACAGGTGGAAGAGTGACTTACCTAACTTGCACTTTACTGTATATGTGATCACACTGAACCCAGCTATTAACTTTAAGTAATGTTTCAGATGTTTCATATTTCTTATGGGCATGATAAGTAAGGAAAATGAATAAACAGATTATGAACGACCTAGAAGAAATTCTTCAGTGTGAGCTCTTCCTACTTAACACTAGACCTTGTGTAAGACTTGCTTTTTAGGACATGCTCTCACCTTCTCTAGCCTACCTGCTTTTATTTTAATTCTCTGGTGACAACTTGTTCATTTTTTGTCAGAGATTTTGTGATGTTTTTCTACACAGAAACAAATGTGTAAATCTTCAAAAGCCACATATGAAAATAGTCCAAGTCTGAAATGCAAAGATGAGTGCTTTTGCCTTTGGGATATATATAATTACATAGGTAAGGGCAGAACTGGTACCCTTTGAAGGAACAATCAGAGATAGGAGATACAGCTCCATTTTAGAGCATCAGGCATCAAATACTGCAACAAACGGTATTTGATCATTTGAAAAGAATGAAATTTTTGTTCTGAGAATGTCCTCCCATTTCTGTATAAACAGGAGGAGATTGCTTAAGGAAGCTGCTTTTTGTTTATGGATATTCCATTAGTAAAAAGGGTAAAATTCACTAGATGAAAAAATATTTACCATTTTTCCCATCAGTTCCCATTTGTTACCATCATAATCCTTTGATTTGTGCCGGGTGTTTGCTCCATAAAGCACTGTGTTACCTTTATTAGTTCCTCCTGTCTTTTAGTCAGGGCAAGTCTCACTTGTTCACTGGCTTTTTCTTTGGATAGTAAAGAATAATTTCCCCCTCCCACCATAACCCGGGCTTCACTAAAATCATGAATAATGGATCGAACATCCACTCCAATGGGCTCCAACCTCCTGCAACAACAGCTGAATGGCTTGTTTCAGCAAGAAAACAAAGCCCTGCTCTTAAGGCAATTTCAAGATATAATTTCCCTTGGACTGTGACTCTAACCCACCTCTTTAAGATGCAAATACATTCTAATAATACTGTTGCACTAACAACTGCCGTGCAAAGCCCAAACAAAGGCAGATGTTTACAGTTAGGCTACGGGGTAGTTTCAAGCACAAGTCAGTCTGCATTTATTGTATTTAATCAAACAATTAGGCTCCCACGATGCTAATTTTTAAAAACAGGAGAAATGGCTAAATGAAGCTGCTGAGCATTACATGGGAAAATTCTCATTTAAAATTCAGCTTGGAAAAAATGAATTTAGAAAAATTGGTTTGCCTAAAAACAAAACATTTGCCTCCCTGAAATGAAGCATGTTGTTTTCATGCTGAAAGTCCATATGCAGTAAGAAAATCATCAATTAATGTTATCCACTGGCCAGTGCATGTATTTTCGCTTCATAATTTAAAGCAGATAATGGCTTAAGTGTAGCCAGCTCTGCTGTGGGCACTGAAGGGTTTGAGTCTCCATCTGAAATTTCTGTGGTAATAAAAGAAAAACCTTGATATTTGAATAATATGTTTTCCTCCTCATTCATCTGGCATTAAAAAAAAATTGTAGTTTTTGCTAGTCCAGTAGATGAAACTGAAAAAGAAAATACTAAAAATGATACCATACAAAATTGTTTGGAGGAATCTTCTGCTTCACTTGGATTTAACTATCACAGATTATAAGATTTCAATTGGCTATCCACCCACTGAAAACTTTCAGTGTAAAGCAGTGTAATATTCTTTGTTGCTTAAGTAAACCTGACTGAAACAAACAGCTTAGTCTTCAACATTTTCTCAGGTTGGGTCATTTAAGCCCCAGCCTTGCTCATGCTTTGAGCACAGCTGGACCTCAGATGGATATTCTCTACCTTTAATTATAATTACTAGCTTGTTCCTTGTCAAGTATTGGTGTGAAAACTATCCACCTTCCATTTAAACACAGTTTGCTGTACACATTTTACACACCATGCCATCCTGGGAAAGTTAAAAAAGATGTGCCAGAATTACCCAGATCTTAAGAGGGTTCACGTAAATAAGAGTTAATATAATAATGAGGCTGATCTAAGGTGAGGGAATTAATAAAGATGACAGAATTTAAACAGAATTATTGCAAACATTTGCTGTGGTAAGTTTCTGACCTAATCTACCATAACTATTGACAAATACAATTGCAAAAGGATCCATCCTCAATGGCAACGTTTCTCTACCTCATTGTCCATTCACAGCTGAGGAAGAATGATTTTACCTTTCAGTGAGATTCTTACGGTGTCCTGGGTTTATCAGATATCCTTCCCGAGGTTTATTATCACTAGTGAGAGTAAAACGTTGGAAGAGAAGCTGCTGAACAAATTCATTATTCTAATACTACCAAAACTCTGCACTGTCAGGATAGTTTAAAATAAGTAAGACAAAACCAGCAAAGAATTACCTGTGTTCAGATGAAGGGTCACTCTCCCTTTGATAGTCAACACAGCATTGCGCTGCTTGGCTACCAGCCACCCTGAAGCTTCCTCTTCCTACACCTGCCTTATAGTGCTTCTTATTGCTTACCCACAAACACAGCTGTCCCAGCCAGCATCCTCCTTTTCCCAGGCTTAACAAGGTGTTTCATATATACTAAGGCCTCTGTGTGAGTCTTTAGAATTAAAAACATGTTAAAACTTATCCCTCACTAAATGCTACCCTAACCACTACAGTTTCAAGGTGGATTTGGCTTCTCAGTGGCCAGCAGAAAAGCTTTCCAATACTCCAAGCTTGCCTTTACGAAGACAGATTAGAAATTGTTTTCTTCAGCACCAGTTGTAGTGTCTATGTTCATGAGAAAGCAGCTAAGGAGATGTTTACTGAGGCGGATATGGCCTCTGCATGGATGAAGATTTAAATAAAAACTGATTGATGTTTTTGACAAATGAAAAAGAACTCAACAAGCCAAACAATAGAGAATTCTGCTTTAAATAAGGGTGTTTTTCGGAAGCTGCAGGGTGCTGTGTTCCCTGTTGAGAATCACCATGCACACCAGCATCAAACCGCCTCCTGTGCAGACTACTGCCAGGAAAAATGCAAAGCGATTTCTACTTGTAGACTTTCCAGATTTAAAATATCCAGCAAGGTGAAACCTGGAAGCATGACCTCACATGAGGGATTACAACCTCTTCCAGAGATCTTTTGTTACTAAACTCAATTGTAGTGGGTCCCTGAGCCATATTTTCCCACTTAGCAAAGCTTACAGGGAGCAGGGTGATGAGTCCAAAGTCGGGACCAATTTGCTTCTCTGAAACCACAAGGGGGAAAAGAGGTCAACTACAAATTTCACAACAGAGGTGCTGTGTTTAGTCCAATTTACTCCCCCAACTCCTGGCTTCTGTTACTTATCTCCTGGCTAAGGCAGCAGGAGGCAGTGAGTAAGACGGGCTGCTTTGCTGACCTCTAGACTGAAACAGCCCTTGTCTCCTGGCCTGTAGAGTTTAATGTCTCCATCAGCTCTGCGGTGTGGGTCGGTGGTGGCTCGCTGGTGGTGAATCTCTCGCTCCTCTCCACGATCTTGTTTGAGCTGCCACTCCATCTGATCCCTCAGTTTGGACTGTTAGGTGCATGGGCGGTTTATAACAAAAAAACAAAAGGACAGGAGGGAATAAAGAAAACAAAAATGGGTAAGGTAGACGACTGAAAAACTACAAGACAAAGAAAAGCGTGAACAGAAAAACCAACTTAAATACAGTGGCATAAGAAAGTGAAGAGAACAAAACTAAAATGAGGATGAGCAAAATGATGGGCTGAAACATCTGAAAAGCAAAAAAGAGAAAGAGAGGAAAAAAGAATGCAAACACTGGTTATGAGGCGCATGCGATGAGGATGCATGAGTCAAACCAACAGCAAGCATACAAGTCATGAAGGATACGGGACACAAGGCTCTTCCTTCCTTACTTGTGCTGTGCAGAAAAGCCATATCCAGTGTGGCAGTTGTGGCAGTTTAGACATGCGCCCATGGGCAACGCTTTAGGCAAGGCAGTCCTTCGCTGGCTACAGAGCTTCTCACTCGCTGCTCGGTTAGGGGAGTGAGCTGTAAGCAGGCTTTTCAAAACACATCACTTAGAAAACTGCATTTGGTTGGGTTCTTTTGGCAAGGCTTTTCAGAACATGCCTGACCCTTTTACGAGAGAGCATAATAAAGACTTCCTCACATTTCTTAGCAAGGCTGCTAATTTACATTCATCAGAGTTATTTTTTTAATTAATCTCTTCTTTCACGGGGAAACACTGCTGTTACAGACAAAAAGAAGACAGATCTCTATAGCACCAGTGGATTAGCCTTTTTGCCATGAGGAACCGCCTCTGAATCAAAGGAGTTGTGCAAACAAATAAAAGAAAAAAAACCTATAAAGTGTTTGTTTAACACTAGACACTTTAATACATTGCAGGTCTGAAATCATAACAAAGCAGCTGTGAGGAAAATTAGCTCTAGGGTAATGATGCCAGCAAGAAAGAGAAACAATAAACAGAAAGAAGGCAAACAAGGGGCTGACCTACCTGGAAATCGGTGATTAAATCCTTCCCCAGGTTACCAATGGGAGAGTCTCGAGACATGGACGTCATTGTGGATAGAAAACTGGAAGACTCTGTGAGATGGGGAAGAGGTGAGAGGTCTTCCATCTGCTCCTTAAGGCCCTCCCCAATGTGATCAACTTTCTCCAGGAAGGTCTGCAGCTCTTTCCGGAAAGCTTTCATCCTGGAGTTAATGGTGTCCAGAAGCTCTGGTTCTTGCTTATCTTCTCCCCTTTCCTCACCACTCTTGAAATCCTGCTCAGTGGATGAGCTGCTGGTTATGTGCACCTTTGCATCATAAATCAAGCTGTCCGTATCGGTGATAAGGCGATCCACTGTCCTTTCAAGCCTCTCAGCCTCACGTTTGATGTTGATTAAGGACTCGGTGTCCTCTTTCACTCTCATGAGCTCGGTGGAGCACAGGTCACTGACTTCCGATGGCTTCCCACTCCCAAAACCTGACGTCTTCTCATAAACTTCTTCAGAGTCACTCTCACCCCCAATGGGCCCCTCTCTCTTTGGCTGGGGTGGGCGACTCTCTTCGCTGTCACTCTCCTTCTTCCCGGCATCGCTGTCAGCATCGCTGTCCCTGGGGCTGGAAGTGCGCAGGCCCAGGTGAGAGGCAAGATCGTAACGCTGGACATTGGACATCAGGACCCTGTTCTCATACTGGAGCTTCATCACCTTCCCACTCAGCTCATTAATTTGCGACCTGGCTGACTTCAGCTCCTCTTGCAAGGGGCCACCACACTTGGATGTCGCGTCATCCAACCAGCCTGGCTCCTGGCCTGGTTCAAACTTGAATTTGTTCAGCTCGTTCGTTAGCTGCTTGTTGTGATCCTCGATTTCGGAGATTGACCGCCTCAGCAGTTCTGCTTCCTCTTCCACAAACTGCAGGTGCCGGCGCAGCTCCGTGGCCGACTCCACAGAGTCACCGTAGGGTGAGGTAGGAATGCTTGAAATGTGGTCCCTGCTGAGACACTCTTTTTCGTACTGGCACCTCATATCCTCCATCTCAGCTTTAATCCCCCTGTTCTCCACCTCCAGTTCCACTATTTTCCTGCCCAGTATGTTGGCTTCCTCCTCCACCAGCTTCAAACGAAGCTTCAGCTCAGCCTCCCTGGTGCTGGGCGGCCCTCCTGCCTCACCAGTAGGCAGGGGGCTGTCCACATCTCCATAGATGGACTTGTACTTCTGGAGCTCCTGCTCCAGTTCGTCCTTCTCCCTCCCCAGTTTGGCCATCTTCTTCCGCATCAGCGCTGCCTCCTCTTTGGCAAACTGGAGCTGGCACTTCAAATCAGCGCTGTCCTCCTGCCAAGAGTAATTACCCCCCATCCAAAGATTATATTATAATAGAAGGACAATCAGATGCTTCTTTTCCAAAATCTCCACCTCCCCACCCTCTGAGCTCTATCTGTTAAGTATGCAAACAATACAGACAGAGCTGTGAAAACCACACAGTTGACACATTTCACAGCTTGGTCCTGGTTAAACTGACAAAGCAGCTTGATCAGAATTAAAGAGGAAAAAAAAAAAGTAAAAATCAGTGTGCCAATGTAAGTGTTGAGTGATACAAGAGTGTCAGTGTAAGTGTTCCGTCATGCAAGAGTGTCAGTGCAATGCTTAGTTTTTCTCAATTACCAAGCAATTTTTGTGGAAAATAAGAACTACTCAAATTAAAAGGCTCCATGATTTTTGATGCTTTCTGTTCCATTTATGTTTAATGATACATTTGCTCCCTTTTAGTATCACAAAACATAGCCTGCTCAGATGAATTTTCTCATCGTAACCCCAAATCTTGGGGTTCTTGGGGTTCTTGGGGTTAGCTTGTTCAGCTAACGAGCACAAAAAAAGTGTGCTGAGTTGCCTTGCAAAGTGAAAACTTTAATTACTGGATCTCACAACACTGTGAGATAGCCCAAGTGCCTAACTCGCTTTCTGAACAGGAAGTGCTACTGTTGTCTCTGCTGCTGTTATTATAAGGATGGACGAGACAGTGATCACTGTTTCTGGTATGGACAACTGTTCACAAGGGAGATTGGTCAAAACATGTGAAAAAGGAAAGAAAAATGCCTTAAACCATGGTTACATCCAAATTCATCCCATGTGAAAGCCTGCGTTTTTCAGGAAGCACCAGGGTATTCAATGAGAGTTTGATTTTTTTGGTGCGTGCTGGGCATTTTAAAGCTCCACATCTCAAGTCAAATGAAAACTCCAGTGTGTATTGTGCTGAAATAAGAGACAAGGTTAAGTAAATTCTAAGCCGATGAACAATCTCTTTGCATGAATCACTTTCATGAATTGTCATGGAGATACAGGCACTTGGCCTTGTAAGAGACACATTTATCAGCATTAGCAGTATAATGGAAGGCAGGCTTTGAAAGATGATCTCTTGAGACAGCAGATTTCATCATTGTTGGTAGGCCATGTGGACATATGTGCAATTATCTACGGAAACTTCATTTTAGTCTCCGGAGCACTGTTATCTTTCACAAGCACCATTTTGTGATAATTCCTAATAATGGCAACCAAACACAGAAGAAAACATGACTGAGTTTAATTGTTCACCCGGATCAGGCTATTAAAAAAAAAAAGATTTACAAAACTAATTACGGCTCAGCAATCTGAGGAAATTATTTAATTTCTAAAGCACACAGCCTTGCACATTGGTAATGATGTCTTTTATGTTACCTAGATTAATTTCACCCCCTTCTATTTAGATACATACTAATTATGTCTTAATTTCAGCTATTAATACCTAAACAGTCACAGAAGTAATTGGTTGTATACTTCTGAACTCAGTCGGCTCTCTTGCTGATTCTGCTTGGCTCACGTTGAGACTTTAAAATATTAAATAGTAAGAAAGTTATCTTAAATGTTAATAACATGATAAGAGGTAAACAACAGTCAAAGTTTCTGTTAATATGTGGTTTTCAGTAAAAACCAGGCATCAAACACAACTGCAATCAGCTCATCAGTTAACTGACTAAAACGCTGGTCATGTTTCTAGCAGCAGAAATGTGAGTTTTCTATGAATGCAACTGAGGTGCATTTAACTGATTAGAAGCAGAGCCTCTAAAAGATGGGCTTTCTTTCTTCTCTATCATCTCCTCAAATACACACACCTGTTTTTCAAATATATATTTGCAAATTGTTTTTTGCTTTCTGATCTGAAACTGCAAATTAAGTATCAGGTTAAAATCTGGCAAAACTCCATGCAGTCTCCACTGGAGTCACTCTGAATTCTGATTGCTCTGGTTGGATGAGGCTGTATGATTAAAGCATCATCTTTGGTCAGGGCTGCACAATACATTACCTCTGTTTTTCCTATTATCAAGGATCAGTTTATCCCCACAGCTCTAGGTTTTGTTTTTAGGGGAATACAAAGATCACAAGGAAGGTTACATCTAGACCAGTGCTGCACACCAGTGCTCGCAGGTGGGGCAATTACTCTGGTTTATTTATTTATCTGTTAATAGCTTGGAAATAATAACATCTGACATTTTCCTTATTCTGCCTTTGTAACCCAGCAGTCTTCCCATTGCTTCTTGTTTGCCTTTGGCTGCAAGCACCCAACCATCAGCAGCACTAACTGGCCCCTTGCACCATGGGGCAGCTGGCCCCATGCCCACAGGGAAGGGACAACCTGCCCAAACCCTTCTTCTCCTGGCTGGGAGCTCCTTTTCGGGGGTCAGAAGGGGCTCCAGTCTAACATACACTGAGTTTCAAGCAATATAAGTAACAGTCAAAGGTTACAGTCAGGGCAACACACTCAGCATTTCGAAGCTTTTGAAGAAAAGGGAAGGACTCCAATTGGTTGGGGGTCAGTGCCCCAGTGTTTTTGCTCGGCATCACTGCATGACTCAATGCATCTGCAGAGTTAGTGTGTTATTATAGCATGACAAAACCACCGTTAACTTCTCATAACAGCATTACTTTATCGCTCGGTTTTGTCTAAGAGCAAAAAGGATCCCATTTGTAAGTTTTGTTTTTCACAAGAGCTGAAACAAACAAGATTTTTTTCATTAAACAAACACAAGCCTCATACAAAACAACAGAGCTGATGGATGTTAATCTCTCCTACTAAATATGGATCCCATCTGGAAAGGTGAGAAAGCTCTATATCTTCCTGCTTCTCTGCCAGGAAACATGACTACTGAAAATCCCATTCCCCAGACAGCTTTTTATCCAAAGGAAAAGAATGGTCAGGAGAGATTTATCAGCCAGTTCCAAGCATGCCAGAAGGGTAGGACTCCAACCTTCATGCATCTGTCCCTCTGAAACTTTGCGTACAGAAATATCAGCAATTTCTTGATCAGTTGAAACCAAGTGGAAACAGCAAGAGGGCAAGACAACCACACAAGCAAGTAGAGTTTCGAAATAAAGGGCAAACTAAGGAGAGGCCAAATCACAGAAATTAAGAATAGTTCATTATTAGATCCCAGGAATGTAAAAAAGGAAAAAAAAAAGGTAAATACAATCTTTTCAGCATTTTGGAGAAACAAGAGAATTGAATCCCAGAGGCTGAAAGCTGGGTTATGGCACAGCCTGACTGTTTTTCGCATCCAGTATGTGGACACTTTCCTAAAAGGTGCACATAGGGCAGACCATACAGAAAGAAAAGAAGGAATGACAGTGCAAAAATGTTCTGTCAGTCATGGTGCTAATCACAGACTTTAAGAGATCATTAAGGATAAATGGGAATTAATGATTACTGATAGTGATTGTTTGCATGCAATAGCATCACAGCTCTGCATGACACTTCAGAGGGATGCTAATGGAAAAAAAGGCAGAAAGAAAAAACCCAGATCCCTCCCTACAGAGTCTGCAGTCTAATTTAGACAAATGTAGAACGCTGAGATAAAGAAATGAAACTTAAATGAAAGAAATGAACTTAAATTCATTATGCAGCATAAATGATGTGATGAGAATGAAAAGCTGATCAAAAATTCCCAAATATGATATTTCTTTTCTGGCAAGAAGACACAAAGCTAGATAGAGACCAACGCCATCTCCTCTACCACCACCACCACTGGCTCAAGGGAGCTGCCAGGCAGAAGATGGGTAAGCGGTTTTGGGGTTGCAAGTCTGACGACAGGGCAGTACAACCAGCACCCAAGCATCTGGCTGAGTGCCAGCACTCCTACCTTGCACTGGAGAACCACTTTTCTTTGTGTTTTGCCTGGTGCCTGGTATTTTCCAAGAAGCTCCGTTTTGCAATTCTGCTGAATAAAAACTTTTTTTCTTCAATACTGCTAGAGGCGGGTAAGCACTACAATGAATTCTGCTTTTACATGATTTCAAGACAATCAATTTCACAGGTATTATTTACTCTGTGTGCCCTGCAGTGGCTGCGATGTTCCAGCTAATTTTCATTATGAGCTCCCAGGAAGTAAAACCACCACTCTTACCATATGCTATACATATCTGTAAGCATGCAGATGCACAGAAACTAAGTTTGTGGTTGATTTTCACAAAACATGTAATGGGTATTTGAACTTATTTTAAGTATTTAGGGTGGCTGTCCCTGAAAAGCAGTGTTTTGGACCTCCTGGGTTGTGTCTCTACAGACCCCTTTGGGGCATGTCCCAGGACCCAGTGGCTGTTTGACCAGGTTGAGCACTTGCTGTGGTGCACTCTGGTCTCACCCAGCACATAACTCTGAAGGGATACCCGGGTTTGGAGACAGCTCTGGGCAGCACCCTAGAGTTGGGAGACAGCTAGGACATGCAGCTATAGGGTGGGCCATGTCAATATATAAGATTGTTTCTCAGTCTTTCCTATCCTGAAGAATTGCTGAAGAAAACTAAATGGCCACCTTGCACAGTACTGTCGCAATGGTTTTCATTTTCAAGCCTAAAGCCTTTGCTTGCATGAGTTACAATGTGTGTGTGCAGCATAAAGGGGTTTTTTTGTTCCCTTAGGTGGTTTCGAGGGTCACTTCCTCATGCTGTGAGAGAAGCAGAGCTGACCCAGGGTTACTCAGTTAATTCTGTGAAGTTCTTTTTTTAGGGCTTTCCAAGGCAAACCGCAGCTGCTCTTACTCCCTGGATTTGGGCAGAGGAAGCAAGCACATGGAATCCATTCCCTCTGCACAGCTCTGTATTTCCAGGGATAAGGAAAGGAAGAATACTGTCACCCACAAACCCCAGTGGACACAACCCTGCCTTCACGTAGCTTCATCCGTAATCTGCATGTGGGTGGGCATTTGTATAGATTTCATCCATGTATTTTACAGACTTACAGAAAAACAAACTCCCTGACCTGACTGACAACACAAATAATTCTCCATAGCAGGCGCTGCAGGCAGAAAGCCCAGTGCCCCATTTTAAGGTCTGAATAAGCTGTGCTTCTATTAGCTCGGCAGGGACACTTGGTTGCTGTGTTCTGGGAAAGCAGGCTGCAGCCTCCAGCCACCATAAGCCCCAGGTCTGCCCACCCTACCCACTCAAGTGCATCATGTTGCAATGATTTATTGTGGTTATTATTACAAAACAATGGATTTTAAGATTTTGTTGCCTCAGAGAAAACCCACAGGTCTCAGATGTGTACACCGAGCCAGCTGAGGAGGAGGCAGGGGAGGCACAACCTTCCCTTAACAAAGGCATGATGTCGCTCTTGGCTCCATTTGCAGTGAGATGAAACTCTATTCCCATCTCTCCTGCTATAAACAGCAACTGCATGGGTGCTGGGAAAAGCTTTAACTCCTACAGTCAGCACAAAAAGCAAGAGGAAATCAGCCAGACTGCTTTCCTGAGAAGGATCAGTCTACGGGATTTCAATAAAAGTGGTGTCCAAAGGGAGACTGAGTGGGTAGCTTAGGCTTTGGGTTGTACCTCAACTCAGGGGGACACAAGTTCACATGCTGCCTCCACCCCCAACACCAGAGAGGGATCAAATCCGGGGCTGCGACATGAGAGCTCGCAAGGTGTCATTGCAGTGTGTCAACCGCGTTCCCTGCCAAGATGCTTATTAGCACAAAATCTCTGGCTCTGCGTATAAATTTAGTTAGTCCCTAAACTGCGATCCAATTACTCTGTGAGGCAAGGTGAATTTCTCTTCTTGTAGAAGACCTGCAGCCTAAATCTACAGATACAAGCACAACGAGCCTGAGAAGCTGCACGGTTTAGAGATCACACTTGTGTCCTAAATTGTTTCTACATTATCTCTGGGAGGTCTCAGTAGATTAAGGCCTAATTGCACTCTAGTTAATGTGCCTGATGGCCCTGTCAACACCCGTAAAAAGAAATTTGCAGTTTTATTGTGTGCTTTCACTCAAAATTACACACTCTTGAAAACCATACCTGGGTAAATGTCTTTTTTTCTTTGTGGATTTCTCTGCTGCCTCTTCTTTTCAGGGAACTCTGCAATAGAAGCAATGCTGAGTTATTGATAAGCTAAACACAAAGCCTGCAAGTTTGGCAGGGTTCATCACCATAAAACTGATTGAAGAAAAAGGAAGAATATTCTTCTGAGCAGCTAGGAATTTAATTTTTCATATTAATCACTAAAAAACCAAGATGACCAAGGGCCTTGTCAGTGAATTTTTCAATGTACAAAATTTCTCACCAAAAAAAGAAAATGAATAAAATCAGTTAAAAGTTTACAGAGGGGAAAAAAAAACCCACCCTCTTCAGTTCTCTGGACCACCACAATTTTTGGCAAAACTTTATTTTTGCATGGGGCAATGATTTATGTTTGATTAATTCATGGCAGAAGTCCAAGAATGTTACTCACAGTGGATGTAAAACACATTGTGGAAACCTCAGAGGAAAGCAGCCCCCCCCCCCAAAAAAAAGGGAAGAATATGCATGTTTAAGCTATATGGCAAAATATTATTGGTTATTCTGTTCTAGAAAACATATTGAGGAGCCCAGAAAAAGACCAGGTAATTCTCCAGGTATTTCTGAATTTACTTTATAGATTGCATTTGATTGGATTTGTGAATCTCTATATCCCTTTATAAGCAGTTTTTCTAAGACATGGAAATGTCATCACCACTGCTTGGTTTTCAGAAACCTCTCATACCCAAAAGCAAACCACAGTTTTTCTGCAAAGTGAGAGGTGGAGCACCATCAGGATGCTTCCAGGGTTTGCACTGACTTGTGTCTCAGGACCAAGTTCAAACTGGTGTGAGCTGGATCTATTTAGAAAATGCATAAATTGGGCTTTTGCATGTTGAAGTATCAGAGGGGAACTACAGCTCTCGGGCAAAAGAGCAGGAAGTTAGAAAATACGGAGTTCAAAGCTGGCTGTACTATGTTGTCTGTGCCCAGAGCCTGAAGGCTCACACTCCCCAGCAATCACCCTGACATTGTGGCCTCTTTTATTTACTACTTCTGTTTATATTTGCTCTGCAGGGGACAATTTCCAGCTGAAGAGAAGCCCGGGCTGTCACAGGCTTGCTCACAGCATGCCTCCCCTCTGGCCCATGCAATGGAGCAGCGTGCCCGGACCAGCACCAGCTCCCACATCCGACAGGGGAAATCCCAGTCTCTGTGACCCACGCTAACCGAGCGCCACAAACCATGAGCCCAGCGAAGAGGAAGAGAAAGGAGGGAGAGGCATCCTGTTAATTAGCTAAGTCCAGTCTTGTGCCCGGCCGTCAGCTGGCAGAAAACACAACGTGAGCTTGGGGACAGGCACACACACTCCATGCAAATCCTAACCGAAAGCTTTCCATGGCTTTGTAGTTTCTAACTGTTAAGCTATGTAGCTACTGTAAATTATAATTATTGCATACTAATACAAATCTTTCCTTCTGTTCTTTGTTATACACAGTTAAGTAGTTAAAACCCATTCATACGCGGCACCATATGCCCAAGACATACTACAGTTTATTTTTGCTAATCTGCTCTCTACTTTAATCCGGTGATTTCCTATAACTAATGAAGCTGAGTAAGAGAAATGTTTTTTTCTGCATACTGAAACAGTTTAATGAAAAAAGACTTTAAACACTGAAAACATCATATGAAAACCTGTTACACAAGCTTAGCCAGGATAAACAGTTACTGTTTTCTCTTTTTTTTTTTTTTAATGTAGTGTTATTCTGGAAGCAGATATGTAACTGAAAGCAGCTCCCAGTCAGCAGCATCCTGCCCCAGCATGCAAGATGGGTCACTGTGGTTGAAAAGATATGGGGCATAGCCCTGGCCCTCACACTCCCTGCTTTTCTGTATGACTTCAAGCAAGAGTAGTTTGAGCAAGAGGAGGCTGGCTGGTTACTGCATTTAATTTGTAAGTTCTTAAGGCCAAGGATGAATCTACCAATTTCTGCAGAGGCCTCAATGCATGGTTGTAGCAAACAGCTATGAAGCATGCTCGAAATGCAAAACCTTGTACCAAATCCTAAAAATTTCTTGCTCTTACCTATATGTAAAAGGTCACACCTAGACACATCCAACACTAGAAGCTACAGGATATAAACACATGGGCTACGGTGTGCAAGAGAAAGTAATAAAGCCTTTGCTCTGTTGTAGAGGATAATGGTTAGAAAGTAGGGGAAAGAAATTAAAATTTAGGTAGGAGACATGGATGACACACTGAGAAACAGGCATGTCGTGATCTAGCTTTAGAAGCTCTAAGCTCCACTTCTTACCAAAAAAACGGATTTCACAGATCCAGACTGACAAGTTTGTAACATATTGCCCTAAATGGGGCCTTGCTTTAAGCATTTTCACACTGGTTTGCGTAAGAGCAACCTTCTGATCAGTACTTGGCTGGGAGATTGCTCTGTATTTCCATAAGGCAGAGACTCAACCTTAGGCTGAGTCTGTGCTCAGTGTAAGAAAAAGAATGAGATATTTACCTCTGGGGGCTACCAGTGAATTACAGGGAGAAACCTCCCTCCCACGTGCCAGTAGAGGACTAGAAACACAGGCATGGCAACAAGGCACTGCCTGGCCAAAACCCCTTAAGTCCCATATGAGAGCATGGAAAGATCTCCATTTCACCACTGTGGGACCAGACTGCACGTGTGCATGAAACACCAACCAACACAGCTGGTATTTCAGTAGGACTAGGGGCAGAGAGGGCCACTGCGAAAAGATGTAGGCGGAACATGCTACAAACTTATATTATTTAAAATGTAAAATGGTGCAGTAAAGGAGCATTTCTCTTTGATGTACAGGAGATCGGCATCAGAAGCTGATATGAATTAATGCTAGAAGGAACAATTCTATACTACTTTTTATACTCAAGAGACCAACCAGGTTTGGCCGTCTACCAAAAAGTCTTTCAATTATGGTTAAACAAGATTTTATTAGTCCTTTGGTTAACATAGTCTCTTAGGAAAGAGGTTAGTTGCTGGACATTTCTACCTTAATAGTTTCACCGTGGTTTGTCACTGTACCTCTCAGCTACCAAGGAGAGCTAATATATGGGGGCAATAAATTGCCTGGTGTTTTAAAAGTTAAACTTCCCAAAAGATAATTGGATGTAGTGACTACAGTATTAACAGCAGGAAGAGACACAATAATTTTCACTTTCCCTAGCAGCCTAGCACAGACAGGAAGAGATAATTTGTGATGTTGGTGAATTCTGTTTTTAATAGGCCCGAGAAAAGTCCTGCAAACCGAGCAGTGAGAGTGAGATTACCCATGTGGGGAACAGCAAGCAGGAGTCAATGCGCTGGAATCAGAGGTTAAGCAAGATGTGTAAATAAAGTTTGAGTTAACAGCAATCATACATGTAAACACATGATATGCCCTAAGTTTTCACAGTGAGGCAAGTGCTCAGTAGGATGAGAACAGAGCTGAGAACAGGTGGCAGTAGAGAAGGACTTGGAAAATAAGAAAAGAGAACCAGGAGTCTCTAAGAGCTGCCAGCCTGTCACTTTATTCACTCCTATTAAGAGGAGCAAGTCATTTTGGGTGCAGTCTGGCATCTGCAGGCAAGTGTGGGCTTGCTATCATATGCGCATCAAACCGAACCTGCAAAATCGAGTAGTCAGCCAGTGGAGTGACAATGTCTGCAACTGAAAAACAGAGAGGCTGGCTTGGAAAGTCTGACCCTGAAGGCAATTTCTATCACTGTGATGTGTGAGGAATTATGCACGAGCATCACTGGCGCTTCTAAGCTGTATAAATAACGTTCCATGCAAAATGATGGCTTGCTGCTGATTGCTTTGAAATGGATAATCACAATTTTCATTTGCATTCATTAGAAAATACTGCCTGTGAGAGATCAGACAGGCCTTAAAAAAATATATATAGAAGTGACCAAATCCACTTGCTCTAAATACAATAGTAGGTGAAGCAGAGTGCTTTCAGATTACTGCTACCTGCAAGGCTAACAGCTTCAGAGTCGCACACTGGCATTTCATAATAAGAACTAACTTCTTGCTAGCTGTTGAGACCACTCAAGTTCAAGAAAAAAATGTCCAGAGAGTCATAATCTCTGCGCCACAGTACGTGACTCACTGGGAGACCTTGTCAATGGACCAACTCTTACATAGTGGTTACCCTCCAAGAAACACCAGTGATTTAAATGAAGGTAATTCTGCTTGGCATGAATGTGAATCAGGAGAAAACCAGATACACTTGTAACAGATGGTCAGAAGGTAGGCTTACCCCCAAGTGTTGTAAACCAGCGTTCATTAACTGCATCACTAATCATTCAGGAACGCCTCACTGCAAGCGTTTCCCAGGCACCATGCAGGACCGCATGGGAGGATTATGGCAGAGGATGAAAAAAAGCAGGGGATCTCCATGCTCCTTCTCTGGCAAACCCCCTCCACACAAATCCATCTCCACTGGCCACTGCAGGCAGATTCCCTCTCAACTTTTTGCTGCTTTGGACTTGTCAAACTCTGATGTTTAGGGGATGCATAATTCCCCTTCATCTCACTGCTTCAAAGCTCTCTCCACTTGCCCAGTCTGGTAGATAAAGAAAAAACCCTTTGTGCAGAGCTCTGTCACTCCCACACCACTAATGAATAATCTCTTCTAACAAATGCAGCACTGAAAGAACATGATCAGGACCTGTTTCTTTAAGAGGGGCAGCTATCAGACTGCAGCTTTCTGAAATCTTCTTCACAGTACTGTTACCTGCCCATCTTGTGAAAAGGAAGCACTTCCCATTTCTGTAGCAACATGTCTTTTCTTTAATGGTAGGACAGAGTGGCTTTCCATTCTTTCCTAAGGCCTGAAGTATCTCTAAATTCCAGGTATCCAACTGAAGTTTTGCTTTGCTGCCATCCCATGCTTCTGTATTACAACAGCTGCGCAGTGAAAGTGTGGTGGCAGCTTTTTCCAGGTGGACTCTCATACATATCTATGGGATTGTTAATGCAACTGGAAAATACAATGAAACTCTAATTGCTTTTCAATTGCTGTAGGCCCTTGAAAAAGATATCTCACCAAGCCTTGATAAAGCTGGGTTTGACGCAAGTGATCTATATCTGCATTCATTCCCATGTGCATTTCATTTACTAGAAACCTCTAAATACCATGATATTAATCATTCACATGACCTAGCAAAGCAAGCCATGTCTGAAATATCATAAGCATTACAGTTCAGGATAAAAGCCATCCCTTGAGTAAAAAAGCAGCAAAGCACACTAGCTTTCAGCGCCAGCTTAAATTTCCCTAACGCTGCATTATTCTATTGTGCTCAGTTTATGAATAGGGGCTTTGGAGGAGCCTCTTTCTTTTGCCTCTTTCTAACACACGGCACTGGTTGTCTCTCACGGCTTCCTGGTGCTCTTTGAATGTGGGCTGATGCTGTTGTGATATTAGCTGGCTCGGTGTTTACAAATAATTTGGTGTGACAGGTTTGGGACCATGCTGTGGGGAGGGAAGCAGCAAGGTTGCACCCGCTGTCTGGAGTCCTGGAAGGTGAGACAGCAGCTCTTGGGAGGATGGGAGATAGCCAGACTGGCTCGGCGTCCAGCTAACAACACACCATTGCACTTAATATTTGGCCAGTGAAGGCTGACAGGAGGACCTGAAACCAATATAATCATGTTTATTAAGACGATAATACTTAATTATAGTAAAAACTGGCAAATAGTTATAGCCCAGTGATATAATAATTGTTATTAATATAATAAAAAATATCCTGCAAGAGACAGCTGAGATCCTAAACTCTAATTGATCACCTTCTTATCCAGTGCTTCTGCCCAAACACTTTTCTTAAAAACTTCTTAAGTTCATTAAAATTTATTTTAAAAGTCCCTGTCTGTCGTATTTTGTTAGGACATAAAATGTCCAAATTACATTGCATGTGTCACAACATATAAAGAAAACTATAACACACTGAGACTTTCTCTAATTTTTCTTCTGTGCCATTTCAGGTGAAAAAAAACCACAGAGAAGCCAGGTGGATCACTGTGGACAGTGCTGCTTCTCCCTCTTCTGCTACACCACTGCTGCGATGCTGATGTGTTGGGAGCACACATGTCTCTCCAAGCTGTGTCATCCCTCTGCTTGCACAGCTGTTAAATGTAAGTTCCCCACACTATGCTTGTCCCTTAAGCCCCACATTGCAGGCACACTTGCTAGCCCTCTGCTGTGGCACCACCTTGCTTCCAGCCCCAACACCAGAGGACGAAACCACAGCTGCACACCCCTCTCAGACTGGCAGCATCTACCAGGGGTCAACGCCAGCCCTCCACTTCTTCATCTCCCACCTTATTATGCCTGCAATACCCACAGTAATGTGCCCCAGCTGGGACCGCCTACCCTCCCCTTCCCACCGGTGCGGGAGGCAGGAGCAGCATCCCAAATTCCCCTGCATCAGCTGAGCTGCAGTCACTGAGTGCCAGCCCGCTCCTGACCCCCCAAACAGGCCATGAGCCATGTCAGCTTGTCCCCCTTTAGGAAGAGCCTGTTCAAGAGCTGGGCCTAATCCGAGCGGTATGTGCTGCGCTGACACTGCCTGAGCCCTGTAATTACCTCGTTAGTGTCATACCATAGTAGACAGCCCGTGAAAAATGTGCCAGGCATTAGGTACACACAGAAATAGGCCTGCCCTGAAACTGCTTGCCAACAGGAATAGTACTTGTCCTGGACCACAAAACTCCATGTAATGATACATGTCTGGCGCTCATAGCCCAGGACACGCTTCAGCACGCCAAGAGAGAAATGGTGTCCAGCCTAGTGGCGCTGTCTAGGGCTCTCTTCTCCACCTCTCTGGACAAAACAGGGTAGAAAAACACCTGGAGAAAATGAAACAACTTGTAGGACCTTTTAAGCCTTATTCATTCTTATGATGACTTACTGCAACAGTCTGGGAAACCAGACGACTGCTAGAGAAAACAAACCCTTGGAAACAGCCCCTGACATACCTGCTTGGCCATCCACCATCCACATTGCACTGCTCAGCATTGCCACATCACCCAACACTATATGCAGACTGCTTGAAAACAAAGGTGAACTGCCCTCCCCTCCTCCCTGAAAAAATGCTTTAAAACCCAGATCTGAACACATAAATGTGCTTTTTTTTTTCTTTTCAGAAGAAGACTAAGAAGGCGGTATATGCACAGGGATAGCTAACTGCTCTCCAGTTGCAGAGATAGCACCTGTTCATTCTCTGCCACCAAGAGCATTTAGGAAGTCATGCTGCATAGCTGGTGGTCCCAGTATTGAACAGCTTTCAGCTCACTGGAGAAGCAAACCTGAGAGTTTGACAGTAATGAGGCGAGGCAGAGAGTCGTGATTTGGACAGCGCTGGTAAAAGAGAAGAGGGAAACTGAGCAAACCCCCAAGCTCCTGCTAGGTCAGAAGGTCACTGCAGCAACTTACAGCACTGGGAGAGGGAGAAAACACACAGGTCTGAAATCTCTGTAGTGTTCAAAGTATAGGTGTAAAGAACAAATCTCATAGAATCTAATAAATTTTTTTTTAAGTCTCTTTGCAGAGAAAGATATTCAGAGCTGCACAACATCTGCGCTTTCTGCACTAATGGATCAACAGCTACAAAACTGTTTTTCACATTGTGGATGGAAAGAAAAATTTTCCTTCAGCAGACCATGATAAGCACAAGCATATTCAATCTCCCCTGGATTAAAGCAACTTGCTGTTTCTATAAAGTATTAAATGAAATTCCAAAGAAGCAGAGAGATTAAAGGCCAACTGCGATGATCCCTAACGAACATGCCCCAGATAGTCTTTGTAATCCTCAGCTGCCCATCTATTATTTCACAATTTTAAGGACACTGCACTCTGACAAAGGGGTTTATAAAAATAGAGGAAAAAGACAGCAAATTCACACTTCAGTAGCTGGTGACATTTTTGAACCTCATATAACTGCTACCTGTGACACACTTTCCTATACATCGTTCAATGCACACAACCATTTACCAGCAGGGGATGGGTCACCCCTAAAACATCCATATCCAGCAAGCCATGGGAGTCACAGTTCAAGCACAAATAAAGTTAGTTATGCTCCCACAAACAAGACCCTCAATTATAGGAAGGAAATTCAAGCCAGAGTGTAGCACTTGTATTTAAGAAATGGTGAAGCCCAGGCCAAGGCAGGCACAGGTGATGAGAAGGGGATGCAGGTCCTGTGAACCATATCACATGATGCTCCAGTAGCAGCACCTTGATGTCCACCCACTCTCCAAACAGATTCTGTGGGGCAGAGTCACCCCATGGGAGAAAGGTGCTAGGCTACCTACAAGCTCAATTGTGGCTTGAAGTGGCCAGGAATGAAACAAATTCTTAGCTAGGAGAGGGTATAATTGCAAAAGCCACATTTCTCTAGTAAAGCCAGTCTATAAAGATGTGTCAGCAGCAACCCTGTAAATACCAAATGAGAAACTCTACACGATGGATATAACTCCACAAAGATTCACTTGGAAAGCAGTATGACAAGCCTAAGTGAGAACACAGTACTTTAAACACTAAAATTCAAAACGCACAGAGAAATCATAAAAGTGACCATGGACATTAGCAGCAAATTATTCTGGTATGAAGCCTATTTCTGAGGATACCCTGACCTGGGCAGCTATTTGGGTTATCCTTAACCATTCTGCCTGCTCCTGAGCCTGGGCCATGATCGCCCAGGAACCTGTTCCTGTTGCTTGTGGTAAGCTGGGGTGACTCTGTGTAGGGGCTGTGCTCTACCACACCACTGCTGCTTTGAAGCCTACATGAGCTGCCCTGACTCCTTGCTGAGATTCATAGTCCCTGCCACTGGATACTGAGGGATGCTCTGACCCTGAGGACCAAAGCACAAAATGAAAGGCATATTGTGCATTACTGGGTCTTACGTGGGGAAGGGAGATCCAGGAGAGATGCCCAACTGCTGCACTTTGCTTGGATACAGATTTGCGTATGAAGCACAATGTTTTATCTGTTTTTCCAAAACAGAATAGAAGAGAAAGAGTATGGCCCATTTATATTCCCTTAAAACAGCAAAAGGATGAGTTTTACCAGTCCAGACCATTCCAATAGCAATAACCCAAGGCAAAAATCCTTACTCAAGAATATATTGATTTTAGGATACAAGACTTGGATCATCACCTCTTACATTAAGTTGTTCATGAATTAAACATTACAAAAATTGATTAGGACATATTTGCTTGAACAGGTACCTTTTTGCCTCATTGTATATTATTCTCACATTTTTGTTTAGTCTAATTCATAATTTCCAACTTTCATCACTCCTCTTGACAATTTAGTCCATGATTTAAGTACTCATGATGGGGGAGGAGCTCTCATCTCTCAGAACTTATCTCAGTGTTCTCCTCTCTGCCTCTGTTCCTAGTATGTAACCAAGCATAAAAACCATAGAATCATAAAATCGTTTAGGTGATTACTTCAGATCATTGGCTCGAACCATAAACCGAACACTGCCAAATCCACCACGAAATATGTCCCTATGTGTCACATCTACCCTGCTTTTAAATACATCCAGGAATGGTGACTCGGCCACTTCCCTGGGCAGCCTGTTCCAGTGCTCAATAACCCTTTTGGTGAAGAAATTTTTCCTAATATCCAACCTGAATCTCCCCTGGTGTGACTTGAAGCCATTTCTTCTCATTTGATTGCTAGCTACGAGGGAGAAGAGACTGACACCCACCTTGCTATGACCACCTTTCAGGTAGTTGTAGAAGCCTAAAATGGCAATAAGGATGAACATTTTTTTTTTTAAATACAATCATTATTCTCAGTAACACCTCATGTTTCCATTATCCTGGGTGGGATGAGCTGGGGCTGGTTTTTAGGAGCTTCTTCTGCATAAGAAACTTCGTATCCTTCAGTCACCACAGCCATGACCAGCCATGAGCTGAGGCAGCAATCAGGAAGGGACTGTGTCTGCGCTGCATGAGGCTGCTTGGGAAACTTCTGTTCTATCATTTCCTAACCTTTCAAGTGACTGAATTTGTAACCCTAGTCACATTGTACACAGTATTTTTATTATGATAATTATTACGATAACAAATGGTGACTGATGGCACTTGGGTTTGATGGCTTTCTCTCAAAGGCTATAAAATTATGCCCTTTCCTCTGTACTTTTACACACCTGCTGTAAAATGTATAATCTCAGCATTTTGCTGAGAATATATGCAGTTCATCAATGAAGTAGCAAAATCACACTTCAGCTATCTGGATTGTGCTGCTGCACATCCAGTCTCAAATACACAAATTACAGGGAAGAGCTTACTGATCCCATTTGCACAGCCTGTTGATGCTGCTGCCTAGTAAAAGAGGTGTGTGAGGATGATTTGAGAATCAGCTTCTGAAAAATCATTTTTACCCAGCAACTCCAAAGTCTTTCTGATCTCTGGGTACTTCTCATGCCGAGGTACATCAGAGCAAGAACATCCTCATGTGCTTTGTATTTGATTTGCCTACTCCAAAGAACCTCTTCATATGTGGAAAGCTTTGCAAAACACTCAGGAAGAGCAAAGCTGCAATAGCATGCTCCTGCTGGGGACTGCAGGCTGGGAAGGTATTCTGGGGAAGTCCCTTTTTATTACACATCTTGACCAAAAAGAAAAGGAGGCACATTTTTTACTATAAATTAATCTTGACCAAAAAGAAAAGGAAGCACTTTCTTTACTATAATTTAGTGTATTAAGTACAGAGATTTAACCACATACAAATGGCTCAATACCAGATACCACTGTGGAATATAATTCTGTGCCAACATGACACCAATATCCACTTTTTAATGATTTTTTTTCAAAAAATTTCCTCACAATCTGCAAGTGCAGATTTTTTAGGGGACTTGATAAAACTTTGCCTCTTCTCTCTGACTAGCAAAGCAAAACAAAAAGGGGAAATAAAAAGGAAAAACATCAAACCATCTAGCTAAATATTCTTTCTCTACTACTGGTCAGGACAAGGGTTTCCAAAAGGCTCTTACTCTCCTGGCAGTAACAAAATGGAAATGTCTGAATCACATCAGTGTATGAGCTTTTGACCTGAAACATGGCAACTAACAGCAGAATAGGCTTTATCCCATCCTGGGTGCAGAAGATTAATGACTATGAATAATATGTATGCATTAGAGTGAATAATGACAGCCCACTGGAAGGACTGCCAGACACCTGCAATTTTTTTAGACCATTATTTCTCAGATGACAGAAACTATTACAATGAGGAAACCCGTGCACTTTCATTTTTCTAATTAAAACACGAAAACTGTTTCTCTCTACCACTTAATTCATTGCTGGCTCGCTCTTTCTGCATCCTCAGCCACCTGGAAAAAGCAGCTTCTCACAGGTATACTATTTCTTAGCTGAGGATCCACCCTATCTCAAAGAGAGTTGTCATGTCAATGCATAAAGTAAGGGCCATGAATAGCTGCCTTAAAGATTCCCACAGTGAAAGAACTGCATAATTTGAATTCCTGGTGTTCCTAAAGCAGGTGTGCTGCGATCATCACCTGGGTGCGTACTCTGCCCACTGACGGATAAAGAAGTGTTGAGTCCTGCACTTGGGTCACAACAGCCCCATGTAATGTGACAGACTTGGGGATGAGCGTCTGAAAAGCTGCCAAGCAGAAAAGGACCTGGAGGTGTTGATTGACAGCCTGCTG
>NW_010168253.1:9250-21016 GCF_000695765.1 Mesitornis unicolor | reverse complement strand
CAAGCAGCGTGCCCAGTTGGCCAAGAAGACCAACGACATCCTGGCTTGTATCAGAAATAGTGTGGCCAGCAGGAGTAGAGAAGTGATTGTCTCACTGTACTCGGCACTGGTGAGACTGCACCTTGGGGACTGTGTTCAGTTTTGGGTGTCGCAGTATAGGAAAGACATAGAGGTGCTGGAGAGGGTCCAAAGAAGGGCAACAAAGCTGGTGAAGGGTCTTGAGAATAAGTCTTATGATTAGTGGCTGAGGGACTTGGGGTTGTTTAGTCTGAAGAGAAGAATGCTGCGGCAAGACCTTATTGCTTTCTACAACTACCTGAAAGGAGGTTGTAGCGAGGTAGGTGTGGGTCTCTTCTCACAAGTTACAACTGCCAGGACAAGAGGAAATGGCATTAAGCTATGCCAGGTAAGATTTAGGTTAGACATTAGGAAAAACTACACTGGAAGGGTTATCAAAGACTGGAACAGGCTGCCCAGGGAAGCAGTGGTATCACCATCCTTGGATGTATTTAAAAGTCATCTAGATGGAAAAGGACATGGTTTAAATGGGGGCATGGTTGAGTTAGATAACGGTTGGACTTGATGATCTTAAAGGTCTTTTCCAATCATAATGATTCTATGATTCTATTCTAAGAAGGGGCATTAAGCTGTTTATGGGACTTATCTTCCTACATGGCTGATGATTAGCAACAAAAAATTCATGTGATCACAGTTTTACAGAGTATTTCTACGAAATAAGCATTTCTACTCTGTTCTTAGAAATCTTGATGCGCTTTTTTATTGGTTTGTTTGAAATCTCCAGACTCTTCTGTCAGCTATTTTCTAAGATCCTGGCAGTCTTGACAACTGAAACACTGGGAGGTAGTGAATAAGAGTACAGGCAATTAGCAGCTGGTACCAACAAAGACAGTCCTTTCAACCCTTGCTTTTCCTTTCCTTCTGCTCTACCTTGCCAGGCCCCCAGAAGCCCTGAAGGGAGCTCTGAGGCAGGCTCTGGATAAAAAGAAATGGAGAGGCCACACATGTTTTCTCCCAAGAAATCTTTAAAGTGTGGCAAAGCTAAGGTCTCCCTCTCCAGACACTGATTGTCCCCCACCTCTTGCAGTGTTTTGCCTCTAAATGCAAAGCAGGAGGTGCAGTGTCCTTGTGCTTACAACTAAAGGAGCCTTAGATGTGTATATTGAGGCTTTTTTTTTTTAGAGACTCTCGTGCTGTGCATTTGACACAAGTTACCACATACAATGTATGGTGGGGAGGTCGGACTCCACATACTGGGATGGGTGAGCGAGGAGTGACAGCCCTCAGAGATGCACAGCATCTCTTTGAAAAAGACCCCATCTCACAAATAAAATAAAAAAAAAGAAAAAAGCAAGAAAAAGAAAAAAGCAGGAAAAAAAATCTGGCAACATTTTGCAGGGTACACAAATAGCCTAAAAAATACTGGATGTTCAACACTTGCCTATCTGCAAACTCACTAAAGGGACATGAAGTTACAAAAACAGAAAAAAAAGGAACTCAGTGAAACTTAGAAACCTTCATCCCATATGCACATGCGCTCTCTCACATGAATGTGCTCATCCACATGAGCACACACCTTTCCATACCATTTCCCCATCAGCAAGACACGCAGCTTTATACAGACACACATCCCTGTGTTACTTGGCTTACCAGTGTCAGTGCCAGAAAAGCTCTTTCTGACCACTCCAAATCCCCTGAACAACACCCAACTTCCTAATCTAGCTTAGTTATTTTCTCCTTGTTTTGCATATAACTGAAGTATGAATTTCTAACGTGTTTTCATTTACATGGTAAAACTGGAGAAAGCTGTTTGTAACTCAGAAGGAGACAAAGAAACTTGAAGCAAAAGTAGATTTAGAGTTAAGCAAAATAAAACTCTAATTGAGATAATTAAGTTTTAATGACTTGGAATCGAAACTCATTTGGATGAATCCTCTTCAGAGTTGTCTATTCATTTCCCTAACTGTCAACATAAAAATGGCAGGGTTTAGCCAAATAGTCTACCCTTATAACAAAAACTAAAGTGAAAGCTTGTTGCAACCATAAATTCTAAGAGGTATAAATTACCAATTTTATTGGAAGGCATATACTTATCTGAATTCTCCTCCAACATTTCTGATAATAAAACTACTCACACACTAGGAATAGTGAATGACTGATTCTGACTGGCGCTTAAAGAAGATGCTTCTTTTTTTAACCTTGCTTTCTGGGACTGGGCTCCCGTACAGCATTATGTATGCTCTGTATCACTTGTTGCTTTGATTCCAGCAGAGACTTGCAGATACTGCAAGATGAAATAAATGCCTCTGTATTCCTTCCAAATGATTCAGCAGTGATTCCCTTTAAAAATAAAATTTTTTGAACACCATTCAGCACTACTGAGACAGAATAAAAAATTCTTTACACCCAAGTAAGACAAAAATAATAAGAACAAAAAAAACCCAATCCACAACCAAAATTTAATAACCATTTTTATTTCTGCAGAGCAAAGTGACTCTATCGTATTCACAGCTATTCAGGCTCCGAAGTTGTGCTGCACGTAGTGATGTGCGTGGTTCATTATTAGTCATGCAAGGCATCCCACTGACCTCCCTTCAGTGTGAACTGCAGAATCACGGCCCTATTATGGGCAGGCCCAATATTTATGCACAGTTGTCAGATTTCACATGGCTCCTCTGAATGGCATGCTCTCCTCTGGCCCTGTCTTTCTTCTCTTTAGGCTCTTCTTTCTTTCCTCTGCCTTCTAACTTCTATGTGGCTTTTCATAACTGGGAATTTAACCAGCAAGCCTCTCCACAAACTCACATGTAGGACATACAGTTCTAGATATATTCATTGAGACCCCAGGATGAAATATTCAGTCCCGCAATAAACCTGCAATGCAAGGATGCTCAGTGGCCAACACAGAAGAGCTGAGCCCAGGGTAAGAGCTGAGGGAATAGACGAGACTTTTAAAACTTTGCTATTTCTGTCTGCAAATAGTCTGCTGAAAATATTCCAGGCTACCAGCTGATTGTACTTCTACTAGATATTTCAAAAAACAGCTTTGACAAGCTTTCCTCTGAACCAACTGCTCTTCTTCCCAAAGTTTTCTGGAAACAGTATTCTCCATAGAAGCCAGGGGACTCTGATTTTCCTAAAAATAATAATGCTTTAATATCAAAAGCATTGGGGATTGGAAGCAATGTCAGATGTCCCTGTGTGGTGCATGCAGGGAGCAATGTCCCCACTGCTGCTGTTGCATTAACACATTCTCAGCACAGAACAGCACTTCTGGATATATTTCACAGCAAGAAACTACGTGGTGTCTAATGCGGGAATAATCTGCAGAAGCAGTATTTTCCTTTTGGCTGGATTTTAACAATGAATGCAAATGCATACAGGTTTTTATAGTCTGAATGTTTCTATTCAAGTCTTTTAATTCAAAAGCCTTTTTTTTCCTCAACCACTGATCATGAAAACAGAAACCAACCCGTCCTTTTCTGAATCAATATTCTGGGTACAATGGTGCAATAATGTCACCTAAGGGGTTACAGTTTTTAGCATCATTGCTAGCTCTTACATTTTTATTTGGCTATTTCAGTCTTTTTAAAAAGAAAACAGAATAACCTTAATGTAGAAAATCTTGCAATTTTGAGGTGTTTCTTAGGATACTAGTTTGGTAGTATACTGTCAGATGGCTGCTCCCAGATTAGAGGTAGGCTGGTATTTCCAGCTCTCCTGTCCATTTTTATGGACAGTTTTGTTTCCCTATGATCCTACTGTTGCTTTCTTATCTGTCAGTGTGTGACTGCAGAGAGATCAGCTGAAATTTCAGACTCCATTGAAGTGTCTTTGTCCTCTCCTACATGACGCATTAGCTGCCCATTGCAGTACCCCAAACAAAAAGGGATAACTGGCAACAAAGCAGCCCAGTGCCCACACTGTTGATGCAAATTTCTCCAAACTATGGGTTATAAACCTCATTACTCTTGGATGTGTGTGCAAACGTGCCTGGATCTTGGCACACAGTTATAAAAAGTTGCTAAATGAACAAAAAGAAACATTGATTTTTCTCTTCTTCCCTACAACTGGATATTTATGATGCAAACAACCCTTAAAATATGTAGACTTTCTTGCAGAGCCTGGAAGAGGCTGCACAGTCAGCCAAGTTCGAAAGTTCAGCTGCAAAGGTCAGGCAGACACACAGAAAAAGGAAGGAAAATGTCCTGAGACTACCCCCACTTCAGAGCAGAACAAGCAGATTATTCTGCAAGAGAGGTCACAATCTCTGTTTCTCTACAGCTCTATTTCTACCCCACACAGACAGACAAATGAAGCGGCAGATGCAAGCAAGGATGTGGTAAAGAACAATGCTGAGTTCTACTTTAACACCAATTTTTGTATCGCCTAATTTCTGGACTACAGTTTGCTCATGCATTTACCTCACAAGATTGCTGCAAGGATTAAATCTTTGCAAGAATTAATCTTTAAATCTGGGTTTTGAAAAGATCTGCTTATTATATGTAGAATAACAGCTATAGTTAAGGTCACTTGATTACTCTCCAGGCAATAGAAATTAAAAGATCATCTGACAGCTATTGTATAATTATCCTACACTACATTTAGAAAAAACTCTCTCTATTATCCTGGGATAAAATTCGTGCATGATTTGGCATAACTTAAAAAGCAGACAGGTACTGCAAATAAATACACCTTAGATGATTTCACAGTTACACAAAGAGCAGTCATAATTTACTCTTCAATTCCCTTCAATTCCCTTTTCTTCAATTCCCACACTGAAAACACATGTCATTTCACATTATGGCAGCTATCCTGGAAATAAGCCAAGTTCAGCATCGGTGTTAATAGGTGCAACCTGGCATACGCCAGCCATGATACAGCTGCTGCCAACAGAAATGAAGTTGGTTCAAAGCACTGTCAAACCTGGAATATGCCAGTTTTACACCTTTACGGTCAGTGTGCACAGTTCTGCTCCCTTATGTAAACCCATACCGCTCTCTTCTTAAATGTGAAGCAGTAACTCAAAGACAAAAGGAAAAAGTAAAAAATGCAGTATAGATAAGAAGTTCCTCACAAAACCCATTGGCCAAGTTTATAGATCTGAGGAGCTACTTTTCAGCTGCGGTCCTGTGGTCAGAGCTGTTCAGATCTCCCTGTTGTAAGCTCTGACAAAAGATAAGGACCTTCAGAAAGAGAAGTGTGTTTGAGTTCAGTAAAAGAGGCTGCCACTGGTATGGAGGATGCAGAGAAACAGGCATGCCATCAGGGGGGACAGGAGCATGTTCTCCGTGGGAACTCTGAGCATCCCTATAGTGACCTCCACTTCTGAACATGAGACCATAAAGGCTGCTTTGGGTGGAGGAGGTTTTTTTCAAGTAATTTCTATTAGTTGCTATCAACGGCTTCCCAAGAACTTGCAGGGCCTGAATCCTGGTGGGACAGGCTGCAAGGGTAAGGTCATTCCCCCAAAAGGGTCCTTCACTTCATCTGGAAATGGATATGTAGAGTAGGTCTAGCCCAGGAATGAAAAGGTCTGTGATGTGAAAACCTACATTAGGGAACACCCCAAGAAGAGATCTAGTGACAAAAGCAAGAGCAGTCAGGGACTTGTGTAAGTGGTGAGAGTGGTGTGACAGTCGTGAGGGCTATCTGGCAGTAAGAGACAATAAACAAATTAGATCTATACATGAAAGTAACATTCTGACCAACAATTAATGAGGCTGCTCTAAAGTCCACCCCAGCTGCTGCTGATCTAGTCTGTAACTAAACCTGCTCTTCCATGTCCTGCCAGTTCTTCCAAGCCACCTCTGGAAAAGCGACACAACGTGTTATTCAATCACATAATTTGGTAGGGAAATGCTCAGTCCCTGCTCTCTGCAAACATCTGGCATCTCCATATCACAAGAAGAGCAAAACACTCTGCCTTCTTATCTGCAGACCAAAGTCTGACATCAGTCCCATGCTGGCCTGGGCCTTTGCGGCTCTCACTGGATTCCCAGGGGTTTTCTGCCCGAGAGATGATTGATTAATCCCCACCCATGTAACAGAAGGACGCCAGCACACTCTGCGCTCCCCTGAACACAGTGCAATCATAGGATTCAATTTAAAGTTCCTAAAGACCAGCAATCAGCTCCTCAGACACTGATCTACCAAACAGTAGGGTGCTCAGCTACAGAATAAAGGAAAAGCAGGAGAGGGCATTTCAGGAGTCCTTTGCTAATGAGTGAACCATCTGTCTGTCTTCTTTGTGAAAACTGGTGATTTATTCCAACATTTTCTTTTCTCCAAACAGGTTTTCTGCTGATGACCTATTATTTTAAAGTAACGTAATCTAATTTTAATGTTAGTACTTGTCAGATATTTTTAAAAAGCAATAAAGATAGCTGTAGCTATCTTAGCAAATGGAAAAGTAAAAATGTACTATGCCCATGTGATAGAAAAGGTGCAAGCTATTCAAGCTGTGAAGTCTCACCACCAACGAGTCTAGCCGGTGATAATTACACTCATTATTAAGATAAGAAAACCATGGACACAGCTGTGAAATGAGTGACCAATACTGAATTCTTCATATGGGATCATTCTTCCATCACAATTGAGAAAAGACGCTGAATACAAATTAGAAAAAAACAAAGGACAGTCCCACTATTTATGATAAGCAAAAGCTTATCATAAATACATAAACTGAGCTGGACTCTCCCTGTTCTGCCTTACCCAATTTATGTCTCTCAAAGGAACAGGTCCATTTCAGGACAGCAGACTGTCCTGAATGCCTGTAAATGTGAACACCATTTTAGCAGAAATGTAAGAAGAGGATACAGAGACTAATCAAGTTGTCCATCCATCTTCTGGTATCACGTCTCTGCTGCAGACACCACCAGCTGCTTCAGAGAAACGGGTAAGCAGCCTGACGGTAAGTTAATAGGGACAGTCTGCCCAGGCAGGAAGTCTCCTCCTTATTTTTACCAGCTATAGACCAGTTTCAGACCTCAAATATGAAGTTTTGTGGCCCTTTCAGGACTTTCCTTTGGATTTTTTTTTCTTGTTTTCAAGTAGTGCCTTACAATCTTAAATCTGAGCTGTTAGGCAATGTCCATGCACTTCTAACAAATGAGAATATTCTAAAATGTAAAAAAACAGAGTGTACCAAATTGTAAAATGAGGTCTGAGTACATGTGAGTAGGTATTTTTGGATTCACATGTCCTTTGATCTATTGTCTCAAATCAGCAAGTATGGGCCAACTCAGGCCTCAGAAGTGAAGTCAGGGAGGGCAGTTTCTTTGGATGGGAAGGTAGAACTTGATAGTATCTCAACAAAGAGCTTTGTCAGCAGTGGCATTTTCTGATGCTGAAGTTATGACTGAAGTATGGAGTGAAAGGAGAGGTCTATGGAGAAAGGAATGGCACATCCTGCTGCCACAAAGGTCTCACAAGAATATACAGCTCATAACTACATGTGGTCCCTCTTTGTTCAACCTCATGTCTCTTCAACAGCCTTTGAGACATCTGTGACACACAATGAAAAGAGCCATAATGATTCTTGAGCTAGTACTAACCCAGCATCTTTGGGATGCAAACCAGAGATCAACAGAAGCACTAAATGACATCAAAAAGTACAAATCTAAGTGGTACAAGAGCTACATATCTTTTAATAATCTATGTTTAATGAACTCAGTCTCCCATACCAGGAAGCTGAATTAGACCCCTGTATTAAGAGAAAGAAGCTGGTCACCCCTGGTTTGTATAGTGTGCTATCTAATATGCTAAACAGTGTGCTAAAAAAAGTCAACAGTAACCATAATTTTTCTTTGATCAAGCAACAAAAGACACCCAAACAGGAACTGCTAAGAGCAATCAAACTGGCATCAACTTCTCTTCTGATGGGGCGAAAAGCTTAAGTGACTTTTGCTTATCTGGTGGTTTATCTAAAGAACCTTGGGTATGTCCACTTCTCTCTAAAGGTACCATGGACAACTGCTCCAAGCAAAGCTACTTCACTAAAAGGGGGCTTCAAAAAACATGTTGTTAGCATCCATCTGTTCCTCATTACTTCAACTGAATACTAAGTCTGAACAGATCTGGAAAAATGTACTTCCTACACAGAAATTTTTTCCTTATTATTGTCTCTAAGTACTGAACATGCAGCTGAAGGCGTGAACAGCTGCAATACTGGATTCTACAAATACATTACTTATGTAGTAGCAATGCTGGAATAACCGGAGCAAAAGGAGGAGTTTTGAGAGAAAACTGATAGAGCAGATTTTCCTGCTTCTCTAAGAAAAGAAAGTACTCTGGGGGCATGTGTTCATCAAATGACAGGGCACATATTTCTGGTTTTACAATCTAGTAGAAAATTATAAAGTCCTAAAATCTCCACAATAATCCAGAGTATGTCTTGCAGCTCTGTTCTAAGCTGTTCCTTCTGGCAACATAAAACAATGTCACAATTTAATTTTTTTCATTAAATGATGAGCCCAAGCAGTCTCGATGGCTATGTGACATGGGAGGGAGAAGGATTCAAGACAGCCTAATTACCCACTGGCATCCACTGCCAGATTGCTCATTTTATTTGGCCTGAGAGTGACTGACCCAGGAATTTTAAGGCTATAGTTATAAAAAAGCTACACCTCAAAAATTGGAAAAAAAAAAGAATGAAGAATGAGGATGTAAGGTTATGTGACTAAAGGTTTTATCTCAATAAATATAAAGACCTGGAGAGGATCAGAGGAAGAGCAATAGATTGAGTACCCAAGTAACTTAATCAGTGAAAACAGAGCATGATGAGTGCTCCATCAAAGGAGAATATTAAGCTGCTGTCCTGGGAGGGACACCCACGAAGAGCTGAGGGGAAGAAACTTTCTTCCTGGACTCCCATGCAAAGGGAGGTTATTGCTCCAAGGGACGTAGAGCTTATTATGGGATGCAGGGGGAAGCAGATTTGGGGACTGTGTAAAACCTATCCAGCTGGCAGTCTGTCAGTTTGAGATGAAATACATACTTTGCAGATCCACCTGCTAAAAATGGACAGAAAAATAATTTTAGGGAGAGGTGGTGCCACTGTACAACCTTTACATTTATTCTCTTTTTCCACTTGGCATGGTTTATAGAGCTCCACGGATGTGCCCACATAGTCATAAAGTGCACTATGGCTGTATGTAGGGCTACATGCCTTACATCTGCATGTTTTATTTATAGGGCTGAACAAGACAGAATAGATACTTTTACTTATCCACTACAGTCTTTACTAGCTGTGTTCAATTTCATTTAAGTGTTTTAATTTTGGGCTGCAGTCAGGCTCATCTGTTCTGTGCTCACACTGAGCAGAAGACCTCATCATGAATGACAACTCAAATAAAAAGGACTGAGGCCACTTTTGCATATGACACATAGGAATTACACATCTGTTTCCAAAACTAGAAATCTCATTCTAAAGCTTCTGGCATTTTGGAGAGGAACTTAACACAGTCCCCTAAGATTACCTCAAGTTATGAAAGCCGGTTTACAAAGGGACTGTGAAACAAGAATTGCTCCAGTGCATTAAAAGATATGCAACTTCAAAGGATGAATTGAATCCCTCTTCACGTAATTCATCAGTATCATCAGAACATGAGAAATCACAAGGACTTTACTCGTTCTGGCCTGTTTTTAAGCTTTCAGTAAGAGTACCCAATGAGAATGAAAATGCAACCTAAGGAGCTTTCTCTGCATCTGTGTGCAGTGTCTAAGTAATAGTGGCTTACCTCTGATGGTTCCTCAGAGGCACTCCTGCTATCAAGAGAATGGCTGTTAGCAGCCCATATGCTCCTCAACAGCAAGATGGCTGGCATACACTTAACTGGCCCTATGAACTGCAGTTACAACTTCTTCAGAGAACTCATTTTTAAGCATTATTTGCACATAAAAAATAGAAAGCATCAAGGATTGTGGACTCCTATAACAACAGAGTTGATGTACCAAGATACGGGTAAACCCGTCTCAAGTAGCTGAGAAGACTCCTGGAGGCACGTGAGAGTCTCTGCCAGCCAGGAGCACGTAGTGGGTCTTTCCATCCAAGCGAGTGTGATGTCTTGTGGCACATAAAGAAGGGTGACACTGTGACCCTCCACACTGTGTTACTCAGCTGCCTGAAGAGAAATGTACCTTCTGCTTTCACAAACACTGTACGTGTTTCTGACTTGGGTTGGTTTGTTTCAGCTCTTCTGGGACAAGGGCCTCCTTGACCTAGCCAAGAATTTTGGAAATGGCACTACAAGTTATCTAAACTGCAGGTGTTGATCTTTAGGTATTTGATATACACAAAACTTTCTGTAAAAAAGCTGGAACAACCTCTTCCAGAATGTAAAAAGCAACTGAATCAAAGACAGGAACCAATAATTTTTTTAGCTATCATTGCCACTTCTCAAGAAGTTAGCATTCAGCTTCTTGGTTTACAGAGGTACTTTATCATTGCTAAATTAAGAAATAAAGTCTGTTAGGAGAACAATGCTGCAGCTGCGTTACTGGAGAAAATTAGAAGAGAGAGCTTGCAAATGTTGCTTGCCTTTTCGCAGTTGGCAGTATATTGTCCTGACTCATGCGTACGTAGGAGACCTGCCCACAGTCTGAGTCTATGCAGAAGCTTTGAGTAAGACTTTATTACGATCCCTTACAGTGCATATTCATAAACAAGTTTGTCTTCTCAGCATAAATTGTCTTTTACATTATATTTAGGCTCCATGGTATGTCTCAGGAAAACATTAGAGAGTTTATCATTGCTAAAATTTCATATATACTACATCTTAGAAAAATATTCATTAGCAGTTAGAACAGTGAATATAAGCCTCACTGTTAAACTGCAGAGTCTTTATGAGAGAGGATCTGACTTCTGCCTTTTCTGTGAAGTATCTGGGATATTTTGGTGCCACATAAATTCATCATAATACCCTTGCAATCAAGGTAGTGAAATCTGGCATTTTATAAAGGTCTCTCCAACAGAAAAAGTGATCCAGAAGAATATGGCTATACCTAGCTCTAACTAGAGGTTTTATTTCTAATCAAACCCCATTTGTAACTTGCCAGCTCTTTCTGCTTTTAACCAGATCTTCACTTTAAATCACACTTTCACAGGAAGAATTGTCTTCAAGTTTAAACCCCTTTATTCTTTGTTTTCATCCTTCCCTTATAGAAAAAACAACAACATAGAAACACCATGGAAATAATGCAAATACTGCCCCCCTTGCCTTAGGCCAGCACCAGAAAAATTTGAAGGCATCCACTTTTTATATAATACTCCTTCTGTATGCTACATACATTAACATTTACGATGGAAAATGCTGAAGACCTCCCACCTCCAGTTGTTCAAGAATTTCTTGTTTAGCATCCACTGCACACTGTAACAGCTTTGCTGGATTGTACATCTTTGCATCCTCAGATGAATACTCTCTGTGTTTGCAAAGGTCTAAGGGATGGGCATGCCAAAAGTGAAGTTTTTTAACAGCTCCAGACAGTTCTTGCTGGAGATTCTATGTGCTTCCAACACACATCTTGATTTTCACCTAGAGAAGACCACGTGTAATTATTCTGCACAGAGCTAGAACTCATGCAGTGGGTCAAAAGAGCCTCGGATCTGATATCAGTAACTCCCTGCTATTCCATGACCTTGAATATTGGCTCAAAAGAATAGCCTCCAAGGAAGGTCAAACCTTCAGTTTTTCTGGTTTTTTCAACTCTTTGGTAAAGACCTCCCCATATCCCCTTTTCCATCTACCA
>NW_010168253.1:0-9219 GCF_000695765.1 Mesitornis unicolor | reverse complement strand
GCTGAACACAAATATCATGAGTCAGTAGTAGACATATGAAGCATATCAAATTCCAGAAGGAGAAGAAAATTGCGTCTCACCACTAACCTGACAAATAAGGTTCTTTGCAAGTCAGCAATTAATCTCCTGCTGCCTGACTTGATTCAAAGCACATACTACCTTCTCAGGTAGCCTTCAACTCCCAGATCCTTCATGCCATTGCCTACTCTTTCACACTTGCAAGGACATCTAAATTAATCCTACCCACAAAGAGGGCCATAAGACTTATTTCAAGACTGTCCTTGTTTCCAAGTTCCCAGCTAGTGCAGAGAAAAGTGGTTTCTGCCTGGGCTTGGGGCAAACAGCAATACTGCTTCATTTTTCTGTGTGATAGATGTAGGGTAAGGGAAGGAAACCAGTGTTGCTCTTGGGCAGCCCTCTCCTAACAGAGCAATACCTCAGAGAGGGCAGCACTGGGAGAAGGACACATCAGATGCTACCTTGGCGGGGACGGGCACGTGACTTCTGCCCAGGGCTGCCACACAGTTCAGTTTTGGCTCCAGCTCTAGGGATGGCTTTAAGCTACAAGGTGACTCCCTGTTTCCAGAGATTTACCGCACTGCAGCCCTAGACCAAGCTACTAGGTATGTGGTCTCATGCAGGCTACATCCCAGTGAGCCCAGGCAAGGGACTCCAGCACCCAGGAGCACTGAGGTCACTCACATCTCCTGTACCATAGCAGGATGATATAAATTTACATCCACAGATGAAACAACCACGAAGGGAGCCCATGTTTCAAAGGCACAGCTTCTTTGACAATGCAGCACTCTTTAAAATTGTAGTAAAATACTAATGAGTATTAAAATTAACCATGCAAGTTAAAATGACAGGTGATCCAAGGCACCAGCTGATGAAGTTACCTATTTCTGAGGAGAGGAAAGGAATAAGTCAGGCAAGGTGAGTTTGCTGTGAAGGCCTGCCTGGAGACCAGCAGTTTGTGGGAAGCAGTTAAGCACTGCATTATTTATTGAACTCATACAAACATTTTTTAATCCTACCTGCTCGTCAGTTCTAGCCTACAGTAGATATGGAAACCACCACTAGTTCTTTCCCCAAGTGACTCAGGACACTAAAATTCAGCATAATAATAAAATGATGTAATAAAATCCAAAAATCTTCTGGGTTGAATTTTCCAAGCAGTGCTGAGGTGGCATGGGAGTAGTTCTTGTCCTCTTCTCACTTCTTCAGTAGTGCCACCAACCTGTACACCCAGCATTTGGTCTAGGTAATTCCTTTCTTCCACTTTCCATCTGTGTGAGAACAACTCCAACACCTTGGTTATACTCAGTGCTCCTGGTTTTCCTGCGTTTGATCTGATAAATGTAAAGAGGGGACCAACAGATTTTATATCAACCCTGTCCAAAGGATTTAAAAAGTCAGAGGACGCTTCTTGATGAGTTTCAGTGATTAAGGAAAAGGACTACACATATCTCTGTGTGGAGCTTGATCCCTTGCTAGATTCAATCTCACAAAAAGTGGTGCCCACCAGGCTGTGCTGAGCTCTGTCCCACCATATTCATCCCTTTGTGTCCTGAAGGAGGAAGCTGGCCTGAACCTGGCACTGAGCAGCAGCCCTTCCCCTACACAAACCCAGAGCCCAAATCCCCTCATGATGCTACAGCCCACAGGCTCCACAAGTGACTGTAGATCTGTTATGCAGCTGTTCCTCTAAGATACCTACCCACACAAATCCTGTTTACTCCAGCTCTTCTGGGAAGGTACAGAACAGCACTAAATCCTATTTTACTAGTCAGGATTAAGCTTATACATCCATGATGACAGTCTAAACCTTGCTAAAAAGCCTTGTTACAGCCATGCACCAGCTAAAAACTGGACTCTCAGACTTCCTAGAAATTCTGTATCACTATCTTTCCTTCATTTGCCATTAGGAGAAAATATTAAAAATAAAGACCTTGGTTCAGTTGAATTACTGATTAGATGTTCATCTAGCAGTTTCCATTTTTTAAAAAATATCCATCAGTAAGCAGAAAGATGATACAGCCTACTTAAATTTAATTTATTTTGCCAGAGAAAAATTACACAAGCAACTGCATTATTAGGATGTACTATTTTTAATTAAAGTTCCTGAGGAGAAGATAAGCATCAACTAAGAAAAGCCAGCCATGTCTGGAAGCTGTATTGAGAATAAAAAAAATGAGATGCCAAAACACATTACAGAAATGTACTTTTGACATTTGAATGAGGATTTCTAATAGCTCAGATGAAAGAAGAATGTGAAACTGGAGTTTCAATCTAGGGCCAATTCAGATGTAATCCCTTCTCTTAGGGATTTGGGGCTGTGAAGCTTCTCAGTTTCAATGAACATGTTTTTAGCAAGGTTATGTCTATCAGACTGAGAGGCACCTGCACGCTCCCCTTGGGAAGCAAGCTGGAGATGATCACCAACAGTGCTCGACAGAAGCAGCTTCTGCAGGAAATCCCTTCAAGCCCAGGTAAATCTCCAAATTTGACGTGCACTTAAATCCGAAATCCAATGTTGCCTTAATTCCTAAAACTTGTGGCAATATTTGCACTCGTATGACATGTCTGGTTGCTCACTTCATACAGATGCATGCCTCGTCTCCTCTGAGTCTCCCTAAATCCTTGCCCTTTGGTGATAATCATGTAGCAGCGAGTTTCACAGACTGGTGACTTGTTTACGCTGTCTACCCAACAAGTTATTCCGTAATAGCTTCTGCCTCTGGCAACTCTCTATGCCAGTAAAAAAGTCACTTTGTCTTGGACTGGGGAAGCAAAGTAAGCAGCAGCAGAAACACTTCTTCTGCAGTAAACACCAAGGAGAAATGATGGGAGTTCAAAGATTGTTGTTAAAAGCTGTGATGTGGAATGCTGTCAATGAAAGGATACCCAAACTGGGCAGAAACTCTTCAGCCACACACATATATTACAATTCTAATCTGAAAAAACAAATAAAATGTAAAGCTGCTTTCAAACATATCCCTGGATAAACTACTGTAGTTGCACTGAAAGGGTAAGAATTCATTGCATAGTACTTGGGCCCTAAACCCCTATTCAAGACACCAGGAAAAACAACCACAAAATAGTATGTGTTTTAAATAATCTTGCGGCTCACTTTTCCCCATCAGTAAGCTAGGGGTAAATTACATAGTGTATTACAGTGAGGATCTCAAACTGAAAACATTTTGATAGCCCCAAATACATTACGAAATGTCCCTAAACACTCTGAAATATTCCTATTTTCATTTTTATGAGTATGAAAGAGCTAGTCATCTTTAAGTAAGGTATATGGTCTAAAAATCTGTTTAAGACTACCTGAAATTCTTGTATACACAACAGCCCTGCACATTCCTGATTTTTTTTCTCCATGACTGTTTTCTTTGTAGTAGCTGTAATAGTAATCAATAGCAGTTTACACTTATTTTCTACATGCTCTTTCTTCTTTATTTATTTATCTTTTGCTGATACTGTTTAAATCCCCTGGAACTCAGTGGAGACAGTCCTCAAGCTTGATGGCATTAGCAGAGGATCTACCTTGTGTCTGAAACAAGTCCCAGGCTGATGTTAGACAGGGCTCCCTGGATGTGGCTGAGAGCACTTTTGCATATGGCTATTCCCTACCACACCCAAATATGCAAACAAGAAATCAAGCTGTTTATGGCATGACAAGGAACGCTGTAAACATCATGAGTTCATCACAGGAAATTCACTTAGTAAAGAAAAAAAAAGTGGGGACTGAATTATACAAACAGATGAGTGCTTCTAGGCAAATAAACTTCATACCAAAAAAAAAAAAAGGGGAGAAGGTGTCTTCAAACCTCTGCTGCACCAAAGAAGAAATGCCAAATGCAAATTAAAACCAGAGTGGCTGTATTTCATTATGGTTAGAAAGGAAATTCTGTCTGCCTTCTGATAGCTGTCTATGCCAGCCGAAAGTGAATTTATGGTATAATTGAAATTACATTCCTTTTCTGCTACTCACTTGCTTCTGCTGAGCATCATTATACTGAGGCAATTTATCACATTTTATATCTGAAAGAGCTGTTCTGTTTCCACAATCCCACACTTTGTACCATCAGCCTCTGCAAATCTGGGCATTATAATATTCCCCTTCCTGATTCCCTTTCCTGAAAACTCTGCAGACAATTGTGGGACAAAATACCGAGGATGCACACAATCCCAGATAACTATTAAGCCTTCTGAGAATTAAGATATACTTTCACTGTCACAGATGAATTTTCACTTTGAGCTTTTGGCTCCAGTGCCCTTCATCCAGCAAAGCCTCCAAATCCAGCAAAGAGCAGAAGCAGGCAGCAAGAAGAGAGGAAAAGGTTGCTCTGTGAGAGGAACGTTTGTACATGTAGTTCCCTCCCTGATGCTGTGCTGGTTTTGGCAAAGAAAGGAAAATAAATGTAGTCTCTACCATTCCTCCTGGCAGACAAATGAATTAGCATCCGCTATCGAAGGCAGGAGCTGGTGGGTTGGCCGGTGCCCTCAGATGTGTCATTGCAAGAAGAGGCTACCTCTGCTGATTGTAGCAGAGAACAGTCGATCCATGCCAAGGAGTACAGTCTGTTCAGCGGAATGGCCTTTTACTGTTTATGAACAAAACTCATCCCATGCTGAGATTTCAGGACTGGTAATCAAAAAGTACACTAAACAGATTTACTGAGAAGGTCTGCTTGACTGAGCCCCAGTGAGCTCCAGATGCTGCTTTACATGAGAATTTCAAGAACAGAAATACCCTTTTGAAGTAGCATGCTCAGCCTCACCTAGTTCAGATTTTAGTTTGTTACCTGTTGCTGCAAGGCTGAATTCACAGTCTGGAGCACACAAAAAGTTATTACAATTTGAGCTTAAAAAAAAATAAAATGAACTGCAGGTAGTTATGATCATTCTGACATCTGCTCACTTCTGGTCAAATTCTCCATCTCCTATCTAAGAGGAAAAGATAAGTTGTCACTGCTGTGCATGCTATAGACGCACAGTCTGACTTCCTGGCTATAATAGCTAGGAGTGCTGTCAAAAAACCCCGCCCCAAACACACAGTCACTAATGATTTCATTATGGTAAATCTTTCATTTGAAAATAATAGTCTGTACTTTAATGGAGAAAATAGAAACTCAATAAATCCTTAATGATGCCTAGTCTCTTTTATGCTGGCAGTTTTACAGGGTAAAAACAATTCTTCTTGCGAATGTCAACCTGCCAATCTGGTTCAAGGTTTTAAACCTTTATGAAGAATTTCAGAAGGAGAGTAAAAATATTGCTGTTAATGGCTTTGTTTGAAATGTCTTCATTATGGATAATCAGCTATGAGCAATTGCACCACAAGAAAGCCCTGAAAAGAAAATTAAAGCTAAATCAGAAGTATTCCAAGGCCCTCTATTCCTCATCCCCCATCACAAGTTTCTGAGCAGTTACTGCCATGTCCTCCTTACCCAGCAGTTTCTACCTCTGAGACAGGAGTAAAGTGAGCCTTTGGCGGTGGGCGATTAATCTGAACTATTTCCTCTCCCAATTGCCCAAGCGGAAATCTCATATTCTCCCCCTTCTCCTCTCTGAGTTGCTGAATAAAACTCAGGACCACAGCGCAAGAGACGGAGTGATCAAGTGACTAACCAAATCAGTTGCAGACCAGGGAAGAGATGGAAAAGACGGCTTCAATTTTAAAGACCAGATTGTAATATGATAAGAATGACAACCTTTGCATTCTAATTAGTGCTCCCATCCCCTTCAATTATGTCGGCTGATGACCTGGAATAAAGGTGCCAGGATCCAATCAACACCCACATTTAAAACCAGTTAACAGAGTGTCAGGTTCAGTTGTGAAAATGCCTTTATTAGTAATCAGTCCCAGTGAAACCTGGAAAGCGCTGTCAGTCTTTATACACTGAGAATTACATGCTGGGTGGTTTAGGAAACTGAACATAACGTACAGAAAAGCTTTTTTTTTAATTCTCTCTTGGGTTGTGTTCACTATGAAAAATCATGTAGTAATGCCACTGAGATCTTTCTGTTAATAACAGATTCTTTGAAGAAGCATTGTACTTCTGGAGCTTTACGTTGTGGATGCTCCTGGGGTATCACATCCACAGCCTTCCTATTTCTCTTGCTTCTAAGGAAAGCATCCGTGAAGACACGAAGCATGTGTGAAAGGTCCCTGACATCAACGTCCTCCCCACAAGGCTCCTCTTCCTTCCCTTTTACTAAGAAAATTACTGCCAAATCTTCTCCTAATCATCTTGTAGCAAAGAAACAACAGTGCCGAAGTTCTCTACAGTGCTTCATGACTCGGAAGGAGAGCAGATCATGCAATGTACCTGTTTCTTCTGACAGTCCAATAGCACAAAACCACGTTCAATGAAAGGCAGCTGCAGGAGTGCCGATGCCTAATCTCCCAGTGAAGAACCACAGAAACTCCTTCTATTTTCTACAGTTTTTTCCCCTCAACAACACACAAATTGTTACATATGGTTACTCTTACTGCAGTTGTGCCAAGAGAAGCAACAGATATCTCTGAATTTGTGCTACCTGAATTATTGACTCCTCTAAGGCTGTGTGGACTATCTGCTCAAACAAAACTGAACAGATGCAAAACTTTACCCCAGAGTGAAATCAACACTGCAGGATCAAAACCACCCTGACTTTAATGTCCATTGGCATATTATTTTTCATTTTGGTTGGTCTTTGCACTTATTACAGTCAGGACCAGAATGGAAGTGACAAATTATTCCAACAAGGGAATGTTCTCACAGTATTTCCAGGAAAATGGAGAGTGGTGGAACCAGAAACAGCACAGAAAAAACTTCCTGTTCAAAGATTTTTGTGCTTGCCTGAAGCTCTGACCTAGGGGAGCAAAAACTTCTGGCAGCAGCTGTAAAGTAATTTTGCAAATTATGTAACTCAATTCCCAGCACTAGAGACTGCTGTCCCAAGGTGTGCCTGAAGTTCTGCCCATCACAGCTGCCCCTAACCTCAAGGGCTGATCTGCATATATTGGAGAACTGTGGGATCGACTTAGTATCTGTATCTGCAATATGCAGAGGAAAAGCCAACGGTGAAGAAAAGAGGGAAGGAACAGAAGATGTGAGAATCCCACCAAGGAGGGACCGGTATAAGGGGAGGACTGATACATTTGGCCATCTGAGGAGATGCAGAACACCAAAAGGGAGGACTGGTGTGCGGGGCATTTCAAAGATGCATTCCAACTCTTCACCCTCAGCAAGTTTGCAGATGACACCAAGTTGAGTGGTGCAATTGAGATGCCTGAGCCATAAGATGCCATCCAGAGGGACCTGGACAAGTTCAAAAACTGCACTCATGTGAATCTCATGATGTTCAACAAGGACAAGTGCAAGGCCCTGCACATGGGTTGGGGCAGCCCCCAGTATCAATACAGCCTGGGGGATGAAGGGATTGACAGCAGCCCTGCCCAGAGGGACTTGGGGGTACTGGTGGGTGAAAAGCTGGACATGAGCTGGCAATGTGTGCTTGCAGTCCAGAAGACCAACTGTATACTGGGCTGCATCAAAAGAAGCGTGGCCAGCAGGGCGAGGGAGTTGATTCTGCCCCTCTACTCCGCTCTTGTGAGACCTCACCCGGACTACTGCATCCAGCTCTGGAGTCCTGAGCGCAGGAAAGACATAGACCTGTTGGAGTGGGTCCAGAAGAGGGCCACAAAAATGATGCAAGGGATGGAGCACTTCTGTTATGAGGACAGGCTAAGGGAGTTGGGGTTCTTTAGCCTGGGGAAGAGAAGGCTCCAGGGAGACCTTATTGTGGCCTTTCAATATTTAAAGTGGGCTTATAAGAATGATGGGGACAATCTTTTTAGCATGGTCTGTTCCAATAGGGCAAAGGGTAATGGTTTAAAACTAAAAGAGGGCAGATTCAGACTAGATAGAAGGAAAAAAATATTTATGATGCGGGTGGTGAAACACTGGAACAGCTTGCCCAGAAGGGTGGTAGATGCCCCATCCCCGGAAACATTCAAGATCAGGTTGGATGGGGCTTTGAGCAACCTGATATAGTTAAAGATGTCCCTACTAATTGCAGGGAGGTTGGACTAGATGACCTTTAAAGGTCCCTTCCAACCCAAACTATTCTAATTCTGTGATTCTGTGAAGGACCAGACTCTTGAAAACAGAAAGGGGAGATAAACAAACAATCCTGAATTATTTTTGACAGAAGAATATATTATATATGATGAAAAACATTAAAGAAAAAAGGAACTTAAAGGCTTTCAAATTTAAATCTGCCTTAAAACTGTTTATCATGTCATTTTATTACTTTCTTTCCTCCTTCATTACTCAAAATCTGCTGCTTTGACAGCCCTGAACTCAGGGACAGGAATTGATCCTGAACTCTGCACACAGCAATGGTGAGGAGAGCTGCCTTCAGCAATCTCTGTACAAGACCCAGTTTCTCTCAGCACAGCTGACTGCAGCAGAAGAGATTGGACTGTAACTATTTTGGAGTGATCCCTGAGAAAGAGGCCTTAAATAGACCAATACATACATCTGGCAATCTCAGATGGATCGCTGTACTCCTTCTGCCCACATAGACATTATGCTTCTGTCCCTAAATACCAACACAATTTACCCTTCTCAGCTCCAGCTACTGGCACTGGAGCAAGACCTAAAATTTTCAGATTTGGGTAAGAATATTTTGCAATGCTTATATTCATTTGGGCTCAAGCTTTCATCTTGCAACAAAACATACAGTAAAAAGAAAAGGAAACACAGAAACCAGAGGTAATGTACCCACTGGGAGCAGATAGCGTCATCTTTCTAGACTGAATGAACCACCATTACGGATATTAAAAGAAACTTCAGGCTTTCTCACATCAAGGCACAAACTCAAACCCAAATTAAGCGAAGGCTTCACCATGATTCCTCCCACAGAACAAAAACTGCCTCTTTCCCAGGCAGTTCTCAGCAGGCTGAGTGTAGGAACAGGGTGAAAAAACATGCCAGCCTTGCAGAGACTTCCCTGGCGATATAGCTGCTGGCAAAACCCATGGGGATCTGTTGGGTGTGGGGATAAGAAAGGGGTTGAAGTACTGTATGTGCCACTGCTTTGGCATGAAATGGGTTTGAGAAAAGTGTGAGATGGGTGAAAGCATCCTTATCTGTGGCACCAAGGAAACAGGTTATTTACAGAAAGCAGCAAAATCACAGAATCACAGAATCGCTCGGT
>NW_010168252.1:38385-39703 GCF_000695765.1 Mesitornis unicolor | reverse complement strand
GAACTCCTCCATAGTCCTGGCTTCCTCAGGAATTTCTCTCTTTGTCTCTTTCTCTCAGTTTAGAGAGAAAGACACTGGGGGTGACTGTATCAAAGGCCTTTACAGAAGTCCCCATAGAGGACATCCGTAGCTCTTCTCTTGTCCACTGATGTAGTCACTCCCTCATGGAAGGCTACTAGGTTGGTCAGGCAATTCTGAATGAAAAGCTCTGTAAATGGCTATTCTCTTCCCCCAGAGTGATCTTATCTGCTCTCAGTAGAGCAATTGGAAATTTAATATAGGTAAGGTATGATGTGACTTTTAAATTTAGAGGGTTTTAGAGAAATTTTTAAAAAATATGGGGATTCTCCTATATAGTGGTAGGTGGCAAACTTGTATAGCTCTACATTTCACTCACGCCTCCTGAAGAATCAAGAGGCGAAGGAGCAGTGTCCCCTGTGATTTTCTTCTGTAACTGAGAAGGGTTTACCTGGGAAGAGGGAGCATGAGTAACAAATATTATTGCATACCTACAGTGTGCTCTTGTGGATACATACGCATATCAGCATAGAAACATAACTGGTTTTCAAAGCCTTTGGCATGCCTTTTCTCTAAGAACTTCAGAAATGAGACTTCTGTGGTACCCAGATAACTTTATTTTTTTAAAAAAATCTTGCCTGTACATTTGAATAACTGTGAGCTGTTGAAAATAGCCTGTATTTAAATGTATTCTGCTGTTTCATTTCTCCTGTCTGTAGAGGGATTTCTTTTTAACTTAAATTCAGTGCCTGGTGTTCCTAGATGAAGATCTAATGTACAACAGAAAATTATTGATTTAAGATTTTTGTGTAGGATTGTCTTTTGTAATACTGTGATCTGAAGCTAAACCTTTTTCAATAGGTAGGAAAGATGGATAGGGAAACAGAGGAGCTGGGACATAACCAAAAATACAGATCTGCGCTTGACTAAAATACAATAAGGAAAGAAAAATAACCCGTGAATTTAGACTTTGCAAAACTGGAACTGGCTGCTTGTGTTGCTGTTTAGCTTGCAATTTGTAGAAGTGGAGTTTTACGTGTGCTAAAGACAGTTATTCTTGAGAATTACACAGCAGTAATTGCCAGGAGGAGTGGTAAATTTCAGTAATGCACTGAGTTTACAGTTTTATTGGCATTTAATTTTTTTTAAGTTTCCTGAAGAAAAAAGAAAATTTCTATCCTTGTTTTTCTATTTATACTAATGCACAGATTTTAGCTAATGGGTGAAAAGAGTAAAGAGCGTAGCACAGCCAGTGAAGGAGGTTTTATCAGTTGACAAGCTGAAACGAGGTAAGAAAGTC
>NW_010168252.1:27618-38354 GCF_000695765.1 Mesitornis unicolor | reverse complement strand
CTGCTGAATTGTTTTATGCTGTTCTGTGAACCTAAATCTTGAGGTGCTGCACAGACATGAGCGCTCTTGCCTCTTAGCTATAAGTTTTACAGGATATGTTAGATTGTTGTCTGACCAGCAACTACATTTTTGATAAATGCTACTGAACACTATCAAATTTAATATCAGGTCTTAAATTATTGGGATTTTGCCTCATTGTAGACATATTACACAAGATGTTTTTCTGCTGATGTGCTACATTAATTAAAATATGTAAGTTTAAGGCAGTGAAAATTTGTACCTCAGACATCTGTATTTTATGCAAGAGTGGGTGGAACTGAAAGCTTAAAACTTATAATGATGCTTTTATCAGGCTTTTTTTCAGAATGAAATAAAATCATCTGGTAACTTTCTGTTGTGACCATGAGGTACCTTGCATACTTGGGCTTTGCAGAATCAGAAAAATTAAATATAGAAGAATGATCTGGACGATTTCATTATGGCACAGTAATCCAGTCTCAGATGCATTTAATTTTCAAAAGTGTTTGCGAAAGATTTTATTTGAATGTATATTGGAATTGCTTTGGCATACTGCATTTTACTTGTGTGTACCTATTTCAGGGGGAGGTTTGTGTGCGTGTCGGTATGTATAATGTGTATCTATGCCAATTTATGTTGTTAATAATATAGTCATTCTGCTACCTCAACTGAAACTCCATGGGAAGGCTAGATTCAGCTTGAATATCTCCTTGGAGTTTCTGTTATTTTGAGTGAGTGTTTTGAATGTTAGAGCAGTTTTGCCAGGGAATCAGGTATAGGAATTCCTCATGGTATGCAGCAATCACTGCTCTGAATATGTTGGCATACATTCATTGAAATGTGAAACTCAGTTTAGTACTATCAGCCAATAAAGTTTCCATCTGTAGAGGTGTTGCTGGGCTTCTTATGAAGCCTTAATTTATTTTAAGAGTTTATCTGGGGATGCCATAGAAACAGACATAAGTTGGGAATTAAAATATACAGCTGAGTTAGGAGCAAAACTCTTATTCTGCCAGTTATCTGAACAAGTACATTTTGTATCTAAATGATTAAATACAAAACAGCCTGATTAAAATTCCCTTTTAATTCAGGAATTGCAAGATGTCAAAGGTACTTTCTGACATCCTTTTTTTCTTTTGTTGCTCTGTGTTTGCCATCATTCTTTGATTTTTATGGAGTGCTAGTAAGCTACAAAAAGTATCTCTGCTGCACTAGTTTCTGCGCTAAAGTCTAGGGTTGTGACACTGCTTTTTGCCTTGCTCCTTCTTGAGATCTTGAATTCTACCATCTCATGGTCCTGCAGCAAAGGTTGTCCCTGGTCTTTGATTTCTTGTTTGTGAGTTTTCAACAGACCATCTCCCCTCACTGGTTCCTCATTCACTTGTGTCAGGAAGTTACTATCACTCCAGAAACCTCCTGCATTGCATGCACTCTGCTGTTTTGTCCCTCCAGCAGATATCAGCTAGACTTCTGTAAGGCCTTTGGTATAGCCACCTACAACATTCTTTTCTCTAACTTGGAGAGAGGTGGTTTTGACAGATGGACTGTTAGATGGATAAGGAATTGGCTGGATAGCTGCATCAATGTCTCAATGTCCAAGTGGAAACCAGTAACAAGTGATGTTCCTTAATGGTCTATACTGGGACCAGTACTATTCAATATCTTCATCAATGACATAGACAGTGGGATTGAGTGCACCCTCAGCAAGTTTGCAGATGACACCAAGCTGAGTGGTGCAGTTTATTTGCTAGAGGGACAGGATGTCATCCAGAGGGACCTTGAAGTGCCACTCAGAGGGACCTTAACATGCTTGAAGAGTACATCTGTGTAAAGCACATGAGCTTCAACAAGGCCAAGTGCAAGGTCCTGCACCCAGATCAGGGTAATCCTCAGTATTGTTGAACAGGGAGATGAACGGTTTGAGAGGAGCCCTGCAAAGAAGGACTTGGTAATACTCACAGAATCACAGACTGGTAGGGCCATGAAAATGATCAGGGGGCTGGAACACCTTTCCTATGAAGAAAGGCTGATAGTCTTGGGGTTGTTCAGCCTGGAGAGGAGAGGACTCCAGGGACACTTCATTGCAGTCTTTCAATATACGAAGGGAATTTATAAGAAAGATTGAGAAAGGCTTTTCACAAAGACCTGTAGTGACAAGAGAAGGGGGCAATGGATTTAGAATGTGAGAGTAGGTTTAGACTGGACATAATGAAGAAATTCTTTACTGTGTGGGTGGTGAGACACTGGAACAGGTTGCCTAGAAAAGTGTATACCCCATCACTGGAGGTGTTCAAGGTCAGACTGAATGGGACTTTGCGCAGACTGAGCTAGTGAAAGATTTCCCTGCCCATGGCAGGTGGGTTGGACTAGATGACATTTAATGGTCCCTTCTAACCCAAACGGTTATGATTCTGCATTTTCCTGACCAGGCAGAATGGAGCAGACAGCCACTACAACGTCTCCCATGTCTGTTGTATCCTAATCCCAATCCATCGTCTCTCACCTGCTTCCTCATCAGTCCTAAGGCAGAGCTCCATAGATAAAAAGCAACTCCCCCTCCTTTCTGTCCCAGGCTGTCCCTTCTAAAGCCTTGTACCCATGCATTGCAGCACTCCAGTTATGTGGTGCAGCCCACCACGTTTTTGTGAACCAAGTGAGATTGTAGCCCTGCACCTGCAAGCAGACATCTGACTCTTCATGTTGATTCCCCATGTGGCATGAGTTATTGTACAGACGCTTCAGAAAGACACCCAGAGCTGTCCTTGTGCCTTCCTGTAGATGCTTCCTTGTTTATTAAGCTTGAAATCGGTCATTACAAGGTCTCTGCTGTCCCTATCACTTTGGTCCTCATTTCTGTCCCCTAGAATTCCTAGTGTAAACCAGTTTCCCAGTTAGTACAACTTAAAACCTGCTGGATGGGTGTTTAAAGGGGATGAATACCATCATTAGCTTTCAGTGAAGTTTTGGTGGGTTTTTTTGGTTGGATTTTGGTGTACTTGTTTCACCTAAAGTGTTGAACGTCAGGTGTAAAATCTTTTTACATCTTCACAAGTAGAGTTGTACAGTTGTTTGAAATCCCTGCCAACAGAAAGTTGCTTTCTGTGACTGAGCAATATTCTTATGTATTCTCTGTGAGCTATAGCACTTCACTTTCTCTTTTCTCTCTCTCTGAATTATTTTGACTAGAGAAGCATGACAAAGAAAAAAATGATGATTTGCTTTCTTCTTCCCATTTCCCTCTCCTACATCCTTGATTGCCAGCGCTTTTCTCCTCATTCACTTTTTTCTACATGTTGCGTTTCTTAGCCGTTATCTTCTGCCCTAATTCATCTAAAAATATGGTTACATTTTTACAGTGAAATTTGTAGTATAAAGCAGAAGGGTGCTATGGTAGGGTTCCATAGCACATGTTCATAAATTTAGTTCAAAAGCAATTAGCAGTTTTAAATCCTTGTTTTGTTCAAATTTGTAACCTCACAGTTTGAATACTTGGGATTCTTCGTAGCTCCGAGAATGCGCCATCATTCAAACCATAGTACTAGCTAAATTCTCTGGTCTTGCCATTCGTTTTAAAGGATGGGAAAGTTAGTGTGGATACGTGCTTACTCCTTCATGTGTACGTATAGCCTAGAAAAAAACCTGGAAGCTGCCTTTCTGCTGCTGGGCTCCTCTCTGGTGATGGCAGTAGCAGCTGCCCCCAGCTACTTGTGGCAGCCAAGCAAGTTAAGCTTGGGAGTGCCTTGAATAGGCAGCAGCAAGTTCCTTACTGACTGGTTTCCTCATTCTTTTTAGGACTTCTACCAGTGTCACTAGATATTTGTTTTCATTTTATATTTTTTATTAAGAACATCAGTGCACAGGTGGTTTCGTACTTTGAGATAGTAATTTAGGGAACAACTTTGATTCTGTGGTCCAAATCGGGGACCACAGCATTTATCACTGCAGTTTAAATTGAATTTAGTTTGATTTGAATTTAGATTGGCATAACTGAAAGATAACTTAGACTTTTTGCTTGTTGGTGTGAGAATATGCAAGGAAACAATCTTGGATGCAAGGTGTTACCCATCTGCCTCATTTCACTATTCAGTCCTTGAATAAAATACAGAAAGAGCAACTGGAAACTGGTGAAATGTCAGATGCTGTTCCTGACCTGAACTATGAATTCAACTTCCTATTTTTGTCAGTGTCCCAAAGGTCAAATCATCACTCACAGGAGTGTTCAGTGTGTGCACTGTAAACAGTCATGCAGAGATGGAGTCGGTGCTCTGCTTCCTGCTAATTTCATGGTTCCAGGAATAATTTGGTGTTTTGTCTTTGTAAAAAAGCAGCACTAAAAACCTTGTCCTCTCCTGGCAGGCTGCTGGCACCCCTGTGCTGTCTTCACATTGGTACTGGTACAGCCATGAGCACAGCTGTGTCTCAGAGCTGACTGGGAAGTTGATCCAGGCGGCTTTTCCGTTTCTAGTAATTAAAAAAAGGAAAAATATTAAATGTGACTTTTAAGTAAGGGCTTTACAATTAGAACTGGTAACAAGCAGAAACTGTTAGATGTTTAGCAATTAGAAAATTAATGTTGTGGCTGTTTTCAATAAGGAAATTGTGAAATGATCATACAATACATTATGCTCTATGTGCATTAATAATTGTCATGTACGTGATAATAGTTCCTATATAAATAATTGTTCTGTAGTTAATATGAGGTATTTGGTATAGTAGAGTCTTTCTAATGACAAGATCGTGTGAAGGAGAGACCTTTAAATTAGCACATGAAGAGAAGAGTTGAATTTAAAATTCATGAGCAATTGTTTTACAGGAAGCTGGTATCTCATGTTTAAATACTTTGTTTGTTTGTTACTTTTACAAACGACGGTGGTTAGTTTTCCTGCTATGCTTACATAACAATGTACCTTCCAAATATTTAGTAAGGTAAATCACCCTGTTTAGCTTTAAAGGTTTTTCTTGTGGCTGCATTAGCTTTTTCCAAGACATGTTTAATTCTTGACAGAATTTTTGAAGTTAGTGAGAATGATGACACAGCTAAATAAACTACTAAAAAGTAACTTCTTTAAAGTTTAGAAAAAGGCTGACCTACTACAAATGGTATAGACTAATGTTTTTTTCATATGGATATCTAGGCTGTTGAAATGCAATCTATACTTAAAAATAAATAAATAAATTACAAAATCCCCAAACCCACACCACACCCTGACTTTGAACAGTAGTTTATATGCATTAAATATATAAAAATACAAGGAACTACTGTTCAGAAACCTAACAGATCCAGGTGGAAGAGAAAAACTATTTTTTCTTATTTTCTGTGTCAGATCTTTTCCTTCCAGTACATTGGTGAAAGCTTTAGATTTCAAGAAGTCAGAATTCATTAATTTTTCCCCTGGAGAGAGAATTCAACAACCTTCTATAAATATCATAACCAGGAAGATTTTTTCCCTATATTCATCTGAATGTTCTTAATAAATCCCATAATCCTTCCGTAATTTAAAATGTTATGAATCACCATAAAGGCTGATTATTTGAGTCATAAATTCAATTTCTGAAATATCTGAAGTCTTCCAACATCTTTAGAAGAAAACCTCAAGTATTTATGTTTTCCTTCACTTCATACATGATCTTGATGAGAACTTATGAAATTCAATACTAATCTGCATACTTTTGAGACACACAAGAAAGACTTTCTTTTCAGGATACTTTTCATTTTCCAGCAGATGAAGGTGTTTGGCTGTTTAGAAGCCAAACTCCAGTAAGAAGTACAGAAGGCTGGCTGGCTGGCTGAATTGAGATCTTTGGATAATTTAGCTTTACTGATCAGTGCCACACCAGAGAACTGTGTCACTTAGCAACTTGCTTTCTCTTACTGACCTCGGTACCTTCTACGTATTGGTACCAAAAGGTCTTATGAACTGGTATGCACACAGAAATAGCCTTGAGGCTGTGATTTTAAGTGACAGCTAAACTGAGCTGCAAATTTTGTTGTTGTTGTTGTTTTGTTTGTTTGTTTTTGTTTAAGCAAAATTTAAATATTGACCTATACAGGAAGCAATTTTGATTGAACTGATTACCAGAATAAATTCTGTTCAGATTCAAGTATTGGTTTTGTGGGAGATACCAATTTCTTGTATATGTGTGTGTTTTAAAAAGGAGTTTGAGGCTTAACTGTTGTGTAGTGGTAGCAAATTATATGGGAGTTTTGTTGTTAGTCAGGTATGGGGAAGAGAGAGGCCCTCAAAGAATTTCTGAACCTTTTGCATAAATTACAGTATAAAGGTGATACATTTTCAATTTTGAGCAACTGTCATATGTTATCACAGAACAATGGTATTTATATGAGATTATTTCCATAAAAATGTTAAGTTTCTTCTCTGCTTCTGTAGTGGCCCGTGAAAGTTAAGTGTACCTTTCTCCATTGTCATGAACATGTGGGAAACTTCCAGTTTTTGTAACAAAGGAGTGTTGGGGCAGCTGAATTAGTGGTGGTGTATTCTAAGCAGTGAGAAAGCTCCTATTGGTCAGATCTGCTACTGCTTCCCTCTCACTTCCCTCTTGTAGTTTAGGTTGCTGGTTTCTTTAAAACAAACAAAAAGATTACAACGTGCTGAATGTGAAGTATTCCTTATTGGACTAAAGAAGAAGAAATTAAACCAGGGCATTCAAAGAGGAAATAGTGAAAAAAGTGAGGGTTTGTCTTTGGTCAGTTTCGGATTAGTTGTCTGTTGGGTTATTTTAAAAGAAAAATACAAAAACAAAACTCTAAATTGAACTGTACTGGTTAAACTATGCTCTTCTTTTATGCAACATTTGAGGATAATTGCTGCAAAAGAGGATCCTGGACATCATCCAGAAAGGAAAAAAAACCCAAGGACTTTACTTGTGGAAATTATGAAATTCTAAATACAGGATCCACTTGACAGGATCCACCTGAGAGTGGAAAAACCAGTAAGAGGCTTTGGAGTAGGCTAAAGCTGGTTGGTTGGAAACAACTGAGGAGAAGAATGTAGCTATATAATGTACACGTAATGTACAGGCAAGTGCAGCAATGTAGCAGGCACAGTATTTCCAGCAGAGAAGAAGGCATTGTTAGCGTTGTGCAAACTTTTGCTAAGACCTCATCTGGAGTACTGCTTACACTTCTGGTTGATTTGTTAAGAAAAATTCAACTGGAACAGATGCAGAGAAGAGATTCTGAAGAGAGCCCATCATTTAAAAAAAGTGCATTTTGTTAGACTCTGCAAACTCTGTGAGTGAGAGAGAGAAAGGCAAGTAGTATCTAAGCTCAGTTTTGTTAGCAGGACTAAAGTGGACATTAATAATCTTAAAGTGGAAAATTAAAATGGAACCACAATGCAAGAGGGAGAGATTATGTAGGGAGTGGTTAATGCATGTAAGTTCACCTGAGGGTGTAATCTCAGGAAGGAATTTTTGGCAACAGTGGTGACTGATATATTGCCATTCTTCTTTCTCATCTTGCTCTGTGTGCTGTGTTATGGAAAGCACTTGTGCTTGCAAGACAGATTATGTACAGTGGAGCCAGCTGTATGTGGATTTACCTAATACTTCCTCAGTTAGATGAGTTCCTTTGCTTAATTGCATAAGTGCACATACGCTATATTAGTGCAGGTCCTACAGGTATGAAAAATCATTGTGGTCTGAGACTGGATTAATTTTTAGCAGCAGTGCTGCTTTAAGCACCCCCTGTGTCCCAGGTTTTGACTGCCTTGACACAGCTCTTGGCATAGCCATGCTTTAAGCCAAATCGAGCAACTGCACTGAATGAAAAGTAACAGTAAAAAAGGGAGAAGTGGTTTGTGTGGTGTATTTGGGTGGTTTTTGTTTCTTCTTTGATTTGGTTCGGTGTAACCGTGCCAAAGCTGTTTCAGGATGACACAGTAGCTGGAAGGGCTGCCTGGTGTGGCCAGTACAGCTGCTGAAGAAATGCTGGGAAGGCCGCAGCCCGAGATGGAACAAGGCTGTGTCAATACATGAATGGGATAAAAAGGTTCTCTGAATGGGAAAAGAGGAAAGTAATGATCTTTGTCTCTAGCTGATGAGACTGAAGATCCTCTACAACCTTTATTCTTTTGGAGGCAAATGTATTATTTTTAATATACTCTCTTTTGTTCCTGTGATTGAAGAGCTCTTTTTAACAATTTGTTCATTCTTGCTGCTTTTCTTCTCACTGTTGAATGATTTCATACCTAATGTTGGTTGTTTTTTTTCAGATTTCCTTCACTGCCTTCTGATCTTGTGTACTAGGTCTTTCCTCACAGAGAGAAAGGGGCAAAGGATTTGGTCAGATGTTAAAGGAGTCTCTTATGAGAACAGCATCAGTTTTTCTGAATACTTTTGAATTTATGCTCTTGATTCAGTTGCTACTCTGTTGTATTTTTCTGTGAAGTGTTACAGAATATTTGAGCATAAAAATAAATTTTAAGGGATTTTGATTCCATGCTTTTATTGTAGTATTTCCAGTGGGAATTTATCAGTGAACAAGGCTCTCCTTATTTCCTGTTCAGGAAATAGGTTTTGTGATTTGATTACCAGTCTCCACCTGCCATAAATCACTGCTTGTGTGAGGTGCAGATTCTCACCTACCTTAAGGTGTATCAGAGAGAGAGAGGAGTCATATTTCAGTTTCTAGACTTCCTTACTTGTTAAGGGAACAGAATGTTTAACAAACCAATTTTCATTATTCTTTCTCACTAAGAATTAAAAACCAGCACCATTTTCTGAGACTACTATAATGATTTATATCTCAGTTAAGAGAATGTCTCATAATTTACCTGTGTATACTTGGTACATATATACCTTAGAAATAATTTTTTCTTCTTTCTTTTATCTGTCTGGAAATGGGACATGTAATCGGTCACTTGAAGACTGAGGCTGCTAGCATAGCATTTTACTGATGCATTCACTGATTTAGGCAAGTGAAAATAATACCCAATGCAGGCAAAGCAAATTAGTAGTGAATCATTGGAAACAGATTATCAAGGAAGAAATGAGCTAAAAATAGAATCACAGAGCCAAGAACCTGAGCTCTTTAAGAAGGCTCTTTAGGAGTTACTTGAATTTGACCCTTCTCTTGCAAATGACCTTTAATGAGTTGAAAAATAGGATGCAAAGGGAGCATCTGAGGACTGTCTTTTGAAAGAGCTCTGCTAGGTCAATAGCTATTGCTTCTGTTTAAAAGAGTCATCATAGGTCAGTATCCAAACATGAACTTGGAATTATGTACTGTAACTTTCTGTATGTATCATGTGGACTTCTTGTGAAAGCATGCCCCTCAGAAAGCCACCCAGCAGCTAATGTCTGATCTTCTTCCAAAAAGCTTATAGGTCCTAACAAAGCATGCTTACTGTACCTGCTATGGTGGCAGCTTTCAGACCAACTCTTTTAAGACAAAGAAACCTATTACTGCAATAACAATTGAAAGCAGAATTTGTTTGTCTGTGTGCTGAGGTGAATAATTATTTGTAAATGGATGTTTTCAGAGACTGAGGTAAAGTAACCTGGAAGTATCAGCTTTGACAGCAACAAGTAGATGTTCTGACAAAATTTATTAAGCATTTCCTTTCAGAGGTATCCTCCAGCCTAAATTCTTCTATGAGTTTATGAATGAAATGCAAGAATTTACAAGGATAAGGTCAGTGTTAACTGATAATTACAGAATTCTGAAAATGGAGGGTGTTGTAGTATATGTGAACGTAGAAATGTTTTCTGAATAGCTTGCACGCAAAGAATGTTGTTTGTGATTGGTGCTGAAATTTTTATTTCATGGCAATAGAATAGAGAACCTAGTGAGCATCTTATCTCAATTTTCTTTCCCTCCCATCTCCTCAATATCTCAGCCAATGTAAAATAAGAGTTGTTTACAAACTACAGATGCATTAAAGATATTTTTACATATCAGCATCTGTTTATAGCATATTCATGCCTAAGAGATTTGGTAGATAGATACCTCGTATATTAAAATGTAGAATGACTGATAAATTAATTCTTGCTTTTTGCTTGATAAGAAGAAAAGTCAGGCCACGAACATACCATTTTCTGATGATAGAGGTTGCAGATCAGTTAAGGATAACTTATCCCCCTTGCAAGCTGGAGATAGGAAAGACAGGGTAGCAGAAGAGATCTTTCTGCCAGTGTTTTGCTTCTATAATGACAAAAACATGTAAACAAGCTTCTGAATTATATCAGAAAAACTTAAAATTGGAAGCAAAGATTTATTGCATAAACTCTAAGCATACTCTAATGTTTTCATGGGGAGCGTTTCCCTTTCACAAGCACTGGAGTGCTACTCCTTCTGTAGTTTCCTGTGGAAGGAAAGAAATAGTTAAGAAAAAAAGGAAAAAAAGCTGGAAGCTCCTCCTATCTGCTCTCTTTTTTTTCTGGGATAGCTGTGCCAACATTTTGACACTGAACATAACTGTGTAGTCATCTTTTCGATTTTAGTTTTCATTTTCTCCCTTTCTGTGAGAGAAAGGCTTTGAGGAGGGCTGAAGATATGGATTCTCATAACACTGCGACGGGGAGAACGCTGCTGGAAGGGCAGTAGGTTGGCAGGAGGACCATGACTGGGTTTGTGGTCCACACTCGCAGCCCCTGCTTCTGACAGTAGGAAGGCTGAGGGCTAAGGTCATTCTGGGTGTCTCATTAGCTCTTAACAGTGCACTGCAGTGATAGGACCGTGCATTTTTTTTATGATG